>NW_027195739.1:125000-140297 GCF_038502225.1 Cherax quadricarinatus
CCTCAGACATGACATCTCCACTGCCTCCAGCCTTTTCCTCGCTGCAACATTCATCACCCACGCTTCACACCCATATAAGAGCGTTGGTAAAACTATACTCTCATACATTCCCCTCTTTGCCTCCAAGGACAAAGTTCTTTGTCTCCACAGACTCCTAAGTGCACCACTCACTCTTTTTCCCTCATCAATTCTATGATTCACCTCATCTTTCATAGACCCATCCGCTGACACGTCCACTCCCAAATATCTGAATACGTTCACCTCCTCCATACTCTCTCCCTCCAATCTGATATTCAATCTTTCATTACCTAATCTTTTTGTTATCCTCATAACCTTACTCTTTCCTGTACCTTTAATTTTCTTCTTTTGCACACCCTACCAAATTCATCCACCAATCTCTGCAACTTCTCTTCAGAATCTCCCAAGAGCACAGTGTCATCAGCAAAGAGCAGCTGTGACAACTCCCACTTTGTGTGTGATTCTTTATCTTTTAACTCCACGCCTCTTGCCAAGACCCTCGCATTTACTTCTCTTACAACCCCATCTATAATTATATTAAACAACCACGGTGACATCACACATCCTTGTCTAAGGCCTACTTTTACTGGGAAAAAATTTCCCTCTTTCCTACATACTCTAACTTGAGCCTCACTATCCTCGTAAAAACTCTTCACTGCTTTCAGTAACCTACCTCCTACACCATACACTTGCAACATCTGCCACATTGCCCCCCTATCCACCCTGTCATACGCCTTTTCCAAATCCATAAATGCCACAAAGACCTCTTTAGCCTTATCTAAATACTGTTCACTTATATGTTTCACTGTAAACACCTGGTCCACACACCCCCTACCTTTCCTAAAGCCTCCTTGTTCATCTGCTATCCTATTCTCCGTCTTACTCTTAAATCTTTCAATTATAACTCTACCATACACTTTACCAGGTATACTCAACAGACTTATCCTCCTATAATTTTTGCACTCTCTTTTATCCCCTTTGCCTTTATACAAAGGAACTATGCATGCTCTCTGCCAATCCCTAGGTACCTTACCCTCTTCCATACATTTATTAAATAATTGCACCAACCACTCCAAAACTATATCCCCACCTGCTTTTAACATTTCTATCTTTATCCCATCAATCCCGGCTGCCTTATCCCCTTCCATTTTACCTACTGCCTCACGAACTTCCCCCACACTCACAACTGGCTCTTCCTCACTCCTACAAGATGTTATTCCTCCTTGCCCTATACACGAAATCACAGCTTCCCTATCTTCATCAACATTTAACAATTCCTCAAAATATTCCCTCCATCTTCCCAATACCTCTGACTCTCCATTTAATAACTCTCCTCTCCTATTTTTAACTGACAAATCCATTTGTTCTCTAGGCTTTCTTAACTTGTTAATCTCACTCCAAAACTTTTTCTTATTTTCAACAAAATTTGTTGATAACATCTCACCCACTCTCTCATTTGCTCTCTTTTTACATTGCTTCACCACTCTCTTAACCTCTCTCTTTTTCTCCATATACTCTTCCCTCCTTGCATCACTTCTACTTTGTAAAAACTTCTCATATGCTAACTTTTTCTCCCTTACTACTCTCTTTACATCATCATTCCACCAATTGCTCCTCTTCCCTCCTGCACCCACTTTCCTGTAACCACAAACTTCTGCTGAACACTCTAACACTACATTTTTAAACCTACCCCATACCTCTTCGACCCCATTGCCTATTCTCTCATTAGCCCATCTATCCTCCAATAGCTGTTTATATCTTACCCTAACTGCCTCCTCTTTTAGTTTATAAACCTTCACCTCTCTCTTCCCTGATGCTTCTATTCTCCTTGTATCCCATCTACCTTTTACTCTCAGTGTAGCTACAACTAGAAAGTGATCTGATATATCTGTGGCCCCTCTATAAACATGTACATCCTGAAGTCTACTCAACAGTCTCTTATCTACCAATACATAATCCAACAAACTACTGTCATTTCGCCCTACATCATATCTTGTATACTTGTTTATCCTCTTTTTCTTAAAATATGTATTACCTATAACTAAACCCCTTTCTATACAAAGTTCAATCAAAGGGCTCCCATTATCATTTACACCTGGCACCCCAAACTTACCTACCACACCCTCTCTAAAAGTTTCTCCTACTTTAGCATTCAGGTCCCCTACCACAATTACTCTCTCACTTGGTTCAAAGGCTCCTATACATTCACTTAACATCTCCCAAAATCTCTCTCTCTCCTCTGCATTCCTCTCTTCTCCAGGTGCATACACGCTTATTATGACCCACTTCTCGCATCCAACCTTTACTTTAATCCACATAATTCTTGAATTTACACATTCATATTCTCTTTTCTCCTTCCATAACTGATCATTTAACATTACTGCTACCCCTTCCTTTGCTCTAACTCTCTCAGATACTCCACATTTAATCCCATTTATTTCCCCCCACTGAAACTCTCCTACCCCCTTCAGCTTTGTTTCGCTTAGGGCCAGGACATCCAACTTTTTTTCATTCATAACATCAGCAATCATCTGTTTCTTGTCATCCGCACTACATCCACGCACATTTAAGCATCCCAGTTTTATAAAGTTTTTCTTCTTCTCTTTTTTAGTAAATGTCTACAGGAGAAGGGGTTACTAGCCCATTGCTCCCGGCATTTTAGTCGCCTCATACGACACGCATGGCTTACGGAGGAAAGATTCTTTTCCACTTCCCCATGGACAATAGAAGAAATAAAGAAGAACAAGAGCTATTTAGAAAAAGGAGAAAAACCTAAATGTATGTATATATACATGCATGTGCGTGTCTGTGAAGTGTGACCGAAGTTTAAGTAGGAGTAGCAAGATATACCTGTTATCTAGCGTGTTTATGAGACAGAAAAAGAAACCAGCAATCCTACCATCATGCAAAACAGTTACAGGTTTCTGTTTCACAGTCATCTGGGAGGACGGTATTACTTCCCTGGGTGGTTGCTGTCTACCAACCTACTACATATATATATATATATATATATATATATATATATATATATATATATATATATATATATATATATATATATATATATATATATATATATATATATATGTTGTGCCGAATGGGCAGAATTTGACATCTTGGCTTAAATAGCAACGTTCATCTTGCCATATAAGACAAGTGAAAATTTGTGTATGCAATAATTTCGCCAAAATCATTCTGAACCTAACGAAAAAAATATATTTCACTGGGTTTGTTTAGTATTAAATTACTGTAAACAAATCTAAAATATATTTAGTTGGGTTAGGCTAAAATAAATTATTCTTGTTATAATAAGGTTAAGTAAGTTTTCTAAGTTACTTTTGGTGCAAAATTATAAATTTTTACATGAACATTAATGAAAAAAATATATCTTTAAACGTATAAGAGAAAGTTTTAGAAAGGTCTTAATTTTAAATGAGTTCTTGCTAATTGACCAGTTTTACATACTCGGCACAACATATATATCTATATATATATATATATATATATATATATATATATATATATATATATATATATATATATATATGTATATATATATATATATATATATATATATATATATATATATATGTATATATATATATATATATATATATATATATATATATATATATATATATATATATATATATATATATATATATATGTATATATATATATATATATATATATATATATATATATATATATATATATATATATATTATATATATATATATATTTATTTATTTATTTCAACAAGTCGGCCGTCTGCCACCGAGGCAGGGTGACCCAAAAAAGGAAGAAAATCCCCAAAAAGAAAATACTTTCATCATCATTCAACACTTTCACCACACTCAAACATTATCACTGTTTTTGCAGAGGTGCTCAGAATACAACAGTTTAGAAGCATATACGTATGAAGGTACACAACATATCCCTTCAAACTGCCAATATATATATATATATATATATATATATATATATATATATATATATATATATATATATATATATATATATATATATATATATATATATATATATACATATATATAAATATATATATATATACATATATATATATATATATATATATATATATATATATATATATATAAATATATATATATATATATATATATATATATATATATATATATATATATATATATATATATTTATATATATGTATGTATATATATATATATATATATATATATATATATATATATATATATATATATATATATATTTATTTATTTTATTATCACACCGGCCGATTCCCACCAAGGCAGGGTGGCCCGAAAAAGAAAAACTTTCACCATCATTCACTCCATCACTGTCTTGCCAGAAGGGTGCTTTACACTACAGTTTTTAAACTGCAACATTAACAACCCTCCTTCAGAGTGCAGGCACTGTACTTCCCATCTCCAGGACTCAAGTCCGGCCTGCCGGTTTCCCTGAATCCCTTCATAAATGTTACTTTGCTCACACTCCAACAGCACGTCAAGTATTAAAAACCATTTGTCTCCATTCACTCCTATCAAACACGCTCACGCATGCCTGCTGGAAGTCCAAGCCCCTCGCACACAAAACCTCCTTTACCCCCTCCCTCCAACCCTTCCTAGGCCGACCCCTACCCCGCCTTCCTTCCACTACAGACTGATACACTCTTGAAGTCATTCTGTTTCGCTCCATTCTCTCTACATGTCCGAACCACCTCAACAACCCTTCCTCAGCCCTCTGGACAACAGTTTTGGTAATCCCGCACCTGCACCTGCTTAGCACTCTGTTACCTCCAATAATTAAACTCATATTCACAACCACTGATTAATCAGTACCATGACGTCGTGATGACATATAATTATTGCGTACTAGATACGCCGTTATTACGACAATTACACTTAATTTACTCCATTTTAATCATCAAGGCAGATTACATTCCGAAAGTTTAACACGCTAATTACCTTAGTTTACGCTAGCGTGTCGGGTCGTGATTTTGACTCTCACAAAGGACACTCTTTGCATCCTCTCGTCAGACATGCAATAAGTATTCCATACGATCTAGACTTTTTCATGTAATCACAACGTACACAAATATATACGTCTGTTATATATAATGTTTTAAGTCTTCGTAGGCATCTCAGCCATTGACATCACTGAATACAATGATACACAAGTAATCAGTCACGGTATTGTGCATTTTTGTTGCTAGTTAAATGCAATGAAATCGTCAGTGTAACTTAGCTGGAGTAATGAAAGTAAAATCACTATTGTAATTATAGTGATATCATTAATGTAACTACAGTGGCATAACTATTGTAACAACAATGGCATCACTAGAGAGAGTTCAGTGACGTCACTTTTGCAACAGTGGTGAAATCAGAAGTGTAACCATAGCGACATCACTAATGCAATCACAGTGACATTACTATTGTAACAGCAGAAACATCTTTAAAGTGCACCTAGGAAAGTGACATCACTTGTGTAATCGCAATGATATCTCGAGCATATCTACAGGACAGTGTCGTGGACAAAGTACTCTGATTTATAAACATATGGATTGCACTCCGGTTTAACATGACTCACGACATCGTAATGACACGATTGCAAACAAACCATACCACGGGTGGGGATAAAACCCGCGATCAGAGAGTCTCAATACCCCAGACCGTCGCGTTAGCCACTGTGCCAGCTAACGCGACGGTCTGGAGTTTCGAGACTCTCTGATCGCGGATTCTATCCCCGCCCGTGGTATGGTTTACTCTGGTTTATTGTAAACTTACGGAATAATGTGAATTTTTTTTTGGGACACTTCAGTAGTTCTTTTGATGGTCTATACAGTCTTTCTATGCACCCTCCTTGTCAAGAGGTGGGTGTGCAGGACTAACACCCTAGCATCCGCCTTGTCAGGAGGTGGGTGTGCAGGACTGACACCCTAGCACCTGCCTTGTCAGGAGGTGGGTGTGGAGGACTCACACCCTAGCACCTGCCTTGTCAGGAGGTGGGTGTGCAGGACTGACACCCTAGCACCTGCCTTGTCAGGAGGTGGGTGTGGAGGACTCACACCCTAGCACCTGCCTTGTCAGGAGGTGGGTGTGCAGGACTGACACCCTAGCACTTGCCTTGTCAGGAGGTGGGTGTGCAGGACTGACACCCTAGCACCTGCCTTGTCAGGAGGTGGGTGTGCAGGACTCACACCCCTACAACTGCAATGCCAAGATGCGGGTATGGGTAAGTCATGTCCCTGTACCAACCTCTTTGAGAGGTAGATCTGGGGGAATCATGGTCTCACACCTGCCTTCTCAGAAGCCACATGGGTGAACTCTGTCCCCTAGACACCCCAGCCACCTTCACAAGATGAGTATAGGTTTGTCTTAGTTTTAGGTTGTAAAACATAATAGAATATATTTCAACTGGGTGAAATTTCTGTATTGAAACTAATGAATTTTGGTTAAAAAAATAACTTGAATAAATTACTATCTCATTATTAGTATATTAGCATTGACATTACTAGTGTATCAGCATTGACACTATTAGTAAATCAGCATTGACATTTTTTGTATATCAGCATTGACATCACTAGTGTAACCCCAACAACATAATTAGTTAAAAGGTAATGAAAGCCCTAGTGAAACGACAATAAAATTATTAGTCTAACCACAGAACAGTAATATCATTAAATTAATCAGAGTAACATGATTAGCCTAATCATATGAGTAACATAACTAGCGTAACACAGGACAGCGACATCAGTACTCTCACTACAGGGCATTACGGTCACTAATGTAACTACAGGACCAAGATATTAATATAACTCCAGAAGATGGACATCACTGATTCAGCTACATGATGAACTTGATAACACACATGGAATAGTTAGGTATCTTAATTCCGAAACGTTTCTCCTACACAGTAAGCTTCTTCGGTCGAATACAGAGGAGTCAGCAGTAATAGTAAAAAGGTAAAACCGATATTATCAGTCCGTCACCCTCGAAGAAGTACTTTTGAAATAGTTAGTCAGCCTGGAGGAGGAGCCGCCTAGTATAAGAATGTAATCCTTGAGTGGCAGTGTAGCAATCCTAATGGATAGGTCCCTCTCAACGGTAGGCTGTTGTAAAATATGCAACCGCCTATTGTATAGGCGATACATTTCGAAATACAGATATCCCACTGTTGCACATGGGTCTTACTTATCAATATGTTGGTTTTGTAATATAATATTTACACCGCCAAAAACTGCAACACAACGGTATGTTGCAACAAAGAACATCTTCAACAACTTTCTTGCCTGATCTCTAGGTACAATTGATAAAGCCTGGATTTAAGAGGGACCTACCCAGTAGGACTGCTACACTCTCAATTATTATATTCTTACTTCTACTAGTGGGCCCCGATTCTTCTGTCGTCAAGATTTTCTCCACCTTACCTTGACAATATTTAACTTTCCAGTCTGTTGCTTCAGCTTCACAATGTTCCAAACTGTGGAGAAGAAATCCTCTCCAGACTGAGGGACTGACCACCTCAAAACGACGTCTTTGAAGGTGAAGGACTGATTACATCGTCTTTACATCTGTACTGTTTCTGCTGCCTCAGCATTCGAGTGAAGAAGCCTGTGTTGGAGAAATGTTTCGGAATAAAAACACCTAACTATTGGTACAGGACAGTTATATCAATAGTGTTATACACAATTAACTGACACATAGGACTGAAACTTGTGACGACGTTTCCGTCCGGCTTGTACCATTAACTAGTCACTAGAGTTACTGTAGGACAGAGGCATCACTAATGCAGCTAAAGCACAGCGACATGAATATTGAAATTACTGGACAGTGACATCAGTGGTAATTACATTACTGGTATAATTACATGACATTCATATCAATAATGTAATTATTTGATAGTAACATCACTGTATAAAACCAGCACAGTGGCGATTCTTGAGTAACTAATTACATTGCAGTGTCATCAGTGTAACTTTTGATGCAGTGATATCACTAGTAACATGAGTGAGATGTCAGTAGTGTAATTACAGGACAGTATCATCACCGGTGTCATCACAGCGTAGTGATATCATTAATGTATCTGTGGGGTTGTTGCATCACTAGCGTAACTACGAAAGTGACAACACTAGTGTAATTGCATAACTAACATCACTATTATAACTACAGGACAGTGACGTCCCTAGCATAGCTACAGTAACACCATTAGTGGAACCGCATTATGACAGTTTCAAAACCCCTCAAGTTAAGAGGTAGGTCCTGGAGCTGAGATTCGACCCTTTAACTCCACCACAAATATCATATTATTATAACATATTACGAGCCATAAGTACATCAAATTGAACAGAAACAATAGAGATTTTTATTATTATTATTATTATTATTATTATTATTATTATTATTATTATTATTATTATTATTATTATGATTATGATTAGCAGTAGTAGTAGTAGTAGTGGTACTCGTAGTAGTAGTGGTAGTAGTACTATACTAACAGCGCCTGGGAAATGGCTGGTAAATTGTTTTTTTTCGGAGGAAGGAGAAGGGTAGCTGTAATTACTTAGATCATGAGCCCTACACTTGCATCAAGGTACCTCCTTTGCTGGAATAACATCAGAGATCTCTATACACATGTATCATTCTGACAAAGGTCCCGCCTTTAATCCTCTATCCTCCGAAATCAAACTTGTGTTGAACTCAGACATTGTCCAGTAATACGTCAGCAGGGGGTGGTAAGCATTTGGGGTGGTGGTGGTTGTGGGGTGGAATGGTGGCGGTGGTGGGTGGGGTGATGGGTTGGGGATGTTGACCTCTTCAAGGGAGGGGCTCCTTGGCGTGGTGAAGAGGCTCTTGGTCTGAGGAATTAGACCTGTCGGTCTCCTTCCTCAGACCGAACCTAATTACCTCCAATCCCCCCTTCCCAATCCCATCCTCCCTTGCTCCTGTCCTCCTCCTCCTCCCCGTCCCTCCCTTATTCCCTTCCTCTTTTTAACCTATGGGATTCTTCCCACAGGCATGCTAGTTCCTGGGTAGGGGGAAAGGTACCAGGATCCATCCCATTCCGTTGAGGTTCTTGGCTGTGGTGTAGTTTGCCGTGGAATCTGGATCGCCTGGGGATGTCCCGATTTCCCTCTGGTCTCCCCGGGGGTGGGGTGGGGGGTGAGGTGGGGGGTGGGGGGGGGGGCTTTGTGTGTCTTTCGGGTGACGGGTGTATCTCTGGAGGCTGCCTTTCGGATTCCGGGGGTGGTGGCCAAAGGAGGTAAGCTTTGTGGCGGACATCCGGCCGCCCTCTCTTTTGTCCACAAAATTAGCCCGGCAGATGTGAGGTTGCTATCCCGGATTGCTGGTCTACTGGCAAGAAGGGTAGGTTATGGGGGCTCTGGTGGCCTGGTGGTTAACGCTCTCGCTTCATACGGTGAGGGCCTGGGTTCGATTTCCAGCCAGAGTAGAAACATTGGACGTGTTTCTTTCCACCTGTTGTCTATGTTCCCCATCAGTAAAATGGGTACCTGGGTGTTAGTCGACTGGTGTGGGTCGCATCCTGGGACACTGACCTAAGGAGGCCTGGTCACAGACCGGGCCGCGGGGGCGTTGACCCCCGGAACTCTCTCCAGATAAACTCCAGATGGCACGGGTTCCATGCCGCATCTGCGCTACTTGCGGTGCTGAGGTCCTCTTGGGCACAGAGGGAGATTTCCGGCCCTTTCATTCCTCCTAGGAACTATGCCTCCTCTTTCCTCCCCTTTTTTTTATTTTTATTTTCTTCTTTTTTTTCTTAAAAACAAAAAGAAAGAAGTAACCTAACTATGGAGGACCCAACCCAGCTACCCCCGGGCCCCTTCCTGTTACCGCACCCCGTTCTGACCCTGCCTCGTTTTTTGACCACTCTTCAGACACTTCTAATGCCCCTATACCTCTTACTGGTGCTGTTTCATCCCCCGCTTCAGGTACCGGTGTTTCGACTGACTCCGATACATCTAACCTCCGCTCTTAATTGACTATGCTTCCGGCCTCTCCCTCTACGGTGCGGCAATTTTCGAATCGCCAGCCCGTCCCAAGTCAGACCCAACTCCGGTCCCACTCCTAAACGCCAACGACATTTGCCTGATGATACTTCTTCGCCACCTTCTCGTTCTACTCAGAAAAGACCAACACGTCATGCACTCCGTTTCCACGCTCGGTTTCGGAATGCACAATGGACTAAATTCTTTACTTTACGGCCGACTTCCTTTATTGCCTATCCTTCCGACCATAGTATTGGCAAGGCGCTCCTACACCATGTTGGTAGAGAAATTTCCTTTCACACTCTCAGGAGCGGTACACGCATCATCACTGTCCACAATGCTACCCAAGCTCATGATCTTTCTCTTCTTTCACATATCGATACTATTCCTGTCACTATCGAAAAACAACATTCCCTCAATTCTTGTAGTGGTACTGTCATTCTGCCCCATACCATAGTCCAACAGAATTTCCAGACATGTGACGATGACATTCTCGAACAGCTGCTTAGGCCTCCGAGGTAATCTACCATCCTTCCTTAAGAACTTCTTAACTGACAGACATTTCTGTGTTCGGGTTAATAACATGCTCTCCCCGGACTTTGTCCAAGCTGAAGGTGTCCCCCAGGGATGTATTCTGAGCACAACACATTTTCTCCTTGCTATAAATGATTTGGCCTCCCTTCTTCCATCCAATATTTGGTCATCACTTCGCTATTGCTTGTGCAGGCGCTGACTGTCACCTCATTACAGTTTCTCTCCAGCATGCGGTCAACCGTGTTTCCAATTGGGCCACCACACATGGGTTTAAATTTTCCAGTACTAAAACTCACCAAATTACTTTCACTAGACGTTCTATCATCTCTGATCATCCTTTGTACCTCTATGGCTCACGTATCCCTGAACGTGATACGGTCAGGTTTCTCTACCTTCTCTTTGACCGTAGGTTATCCTGGAAACCTCACATTACCTCTCTGAAGGCAACTTGTCACAGCTGGCTGAACCTTCTTAAAACCCTCGCTAATCTTTCATGGGAAGCTGATCGTCGAACTCTCTTTCGCCTACATTCAGCCCTCATTTTATCGAAACTCGATTATGGTGGCCAGATCTATTCGGCGGCCTCTCCTGCTACTCTCTCTAGCCTTAATCCCATCCATCACCAGGGATTACGTTTATGCCTTGGTACTTTTCGCTCTTCCCCTTTTGAGAGCCTCTATGCAGAAGCGAATATTTCATCCTTGTGCGATCGCCGTGATGCCCGTTGCCTTCGCTACTATGTTCGCTCTCATGATCTCCGCAATCTTTCCATATATAATATATAGAATAGTCACCGATGTTAGTAGATGTTCTTTATTTGTTCGTCGCCCCTGTTTGCTCCGTCCCTTTTCTCTTCGCCTACATTCGCTCTTGTCTTCCCTTCAGTTACCACCTTTCTATGTTTATGTAGCATCTAACTTTTCCCTGCCTACCCTGGGAAGTTCCAGCTGTTCGAGTCTGTTCTTTCTCACTCCCTTGCGCGAAAGCCCAACTTCCTACGGTAGCTTCCCGCTCTCTTTTTCTTGACCACTTCCGCTTTCATTCTCATGCCATCGCAGTGTACACAGATGGCTCTAAGTCTTCTGATGGCGTCGCATTCGCAGCAGTGTTTCCGGACATTGTCGTGCGAGGGCATTTACTATCCTTGACTAGCATTTTTACTGCTGAATTGTATGTCATTCTTGCAGCACTTAACCGTATTGCATCCATGCCTGTGTCACCATTTGTGGTTGTCTCAGACTCCCTTAGTGCTTTACAGGCTATACGAAAATTTGATACACCTCACCCCCTAGTCCTCCGTATCCAACTTTGGCTACGCCGCATCTTTACCAAACATAAAGATATTTTTTTTTGTTGGGTCCCTGATCATGTTGACGTACAGGGCAATGAACAGGCAGACACTGCTGCGCAGTTAGCAGCACATGACCTTCCAGTTTCATATAGAGGTGTTCCACTCATGGACTATTTTGCTGTAATAGTTACCCACCTCCGCACCCGTTGGCAACAACGTTGGTCTGATCTGCTCAATAACAAACTTCATTCTATTAAACCGAGTATAGGTTACTGGCCGTCTTCTTGTCATGAATGTAGAGGTTGGGAGACTACTCTTTCCCATCTTCGCATTGGCCACACTCGTCTTATTCACGGGTATCTCATGGAGAGGCACCCTGTTCCTCTCTGTGAGAATTGTCAGGTTCTAGTATCGGTTAGCCACATTCTGTTAGACTGCCCACTGAATGAACATTAAAATGGTATACAATACCGACAGGTTGTTAGGTAAGACACATATGCAACAGTTAGGTATCTTTATTTCGAAACGTTTCGCCTACACAGTAGGCTTCTTCAGTCGAGTACAGAAAAGTTGATAGAAGCAGAAGAGACTTTAAGACGATGTAATCAGTCCATCACCCTTAAAGTTTTTGAGGTGGTCAATCCCTCAGTCTGAGGAAGAGCATTGTTTCATAATCTGAAACAATATGGAGTTGAAGTGACAGGATGGAGCCTTATATAGCACCAGGAGGTGAGACGTAGTCACTAGTAGGTAAGAACGCAGAGAGGTCGTCCCTCTCAAATAGCCGTTCTCACTAGTAGAGTCGAAGTTGATTGTAGGTCTGTACCAAGATACCCTTGTGTTGCAGTGTCTGACGGATTGAATATTAAAATGGTATAAAATATCGACATGTTAGGTAAGACACATATGAAACAGTTAGTATCTGTATTTCACGTTTCGCCTACACAGTAGGCTTCTTCTCGAGTACAGAAAAGTTGATAGAAGCAGAAGAGACTTTAAGACGATGTAATCAGTCCATCACCTTAAAGTTTTTGAGGTGGTCACTCAGTCTAGAGCATTGTCATAGTCAATATGGAGTTGAAGTGACAGGATGGAGCCTTATATTGACGTAGGTCACTAGTAGAAGTACGCAGGTCAGGATACGCTAGTAGAGGTTGTCTTGTGTCTGTACCAAGATACCCTTGTGTTGCATTTTATACCATTTTAATGTTCAATCTGTCAGACACTGCAACACAAGGGTATCTTGGTACAGACCTGCAATCAACTTCGACAACCTCTACTAGTGAGAACGGCTGGATTTGAGAGGGACCTGACCTCCCAACATCTGCGTTCTTACTTCTACTAGTGACCTACGTCTCACCTCCTGGTGCTATATAAGGCTCCATCCTGTCACTTCAACTCCATATTGTTTCAGACTATGAAACAATGCTCTTCTTCAGACTGAGGGACTGACCACCTCAAAAACTTTAAGGGTGATGGACTGATTACATCGTCTTAAAGTCTCTTCTGCTTCTATCAACTTTTCTGTACTCGACTGAAGAAGCCTACTGTGTAGGCGAAACGTTTCGAAATAAAGATACCTAACTGTTGCATGTGTCTTACCTAACAGACTGCCCACTCTATCCACGGGCACGCAGAATTTACCTCCAACGTGTCTCCGCTTTACTACTCTCTCTTTACCTTCCCTTCTTGCTGATGGACCCTCCTTTAGCCCAGACTCTCTCATTGACTTTTTGACAACTGATTTACTCCACAAACTCATGATGATACCTTTAGCACTCCCCTCAGCCCTCTCTACCTCACTCTTCCTATCCTCTTCCCCCGCACTATCCACTGCCCCGCTGTTCTCCGTACCCTACTAATCATCCCTCTCCCTTTTGCCACCCGATACCTTCGCTTACTTCCCTGCCCTGCAGCGCTGTATAGCCCTTGTGGTCAAGCGCTTCTTTTTGATTATAATAATGGGGATGTTGAGGTGGCGGTGTTGGTTGTGGTTATATTGCAGTTGGTGGGTGGAAGTAGTGTTGCTGTTGCTGTTGTTGAAGGTACTGAGATGTGCATGTTTCTCCTTCCAAAGTAGAGTCTGATATATGTAAAGTATCTTATAGTTTTAAATCGAAAATCTGAGCTCAGTGCATAAAACAAGGTGTAAATTGCACCTATCTTTACTGAATAAAGACAATTTAATATAAATATTTACTGTCTGTATGCGAAACAAGTCACAATATATCATATTTAAGTAATATTTGATTACAAGTTAATCAGTATACATGCCAGAATGTTAGTTAATCAACAAACAAAAAATTACTGCTACGCTCAACCCAGGACTAGTCGTATAAAAGTTACAACACACAAAATTCTTAGTGCATCCGTAACTAGTATACATGCTAGTACGATTTACTAGCATATATACTAGCGAGTCCACACAGTACATATGTGTGCAGATGCCATCAAGTGTAAGATTACATCCCCATAACAATATGTAGACATAAATAAAACAACCAAAGGCAGTCCATTCATTTATAGCATTAGCTGAGTCCACACAGCTGGAGAAATACTAAATTATTCACTATTTAGAATACAAAAACAAACCATTTCCTGAGACTGAGTACACTCCAGAGAACTTCTGAGACAAATTCCACACAAATCAGTATAAAGGTTAAGTGGTTGTGTGTGGTGTGTTACGGATACCGTGAACGACAGAGTGGTGACTTGTGCTGCAAGAAATTATGTTCTGTAAAAAAAAAAAAAACATACCACGGGCGGGATAGAACCGATGATCAGACGGGATAGAACCGATGATCAGACGGGATAGAACCGATGATCAGACGGGATAGAACCGATGATCAGACGGGATAGAACCGATGATCAGACGGGATAGAACCGATGATCAGACGGGATAGAACCGATGATCAGACGGGATAGAACCGATGATCAGACGGGATATAACCGATGATCAGACGGGATAGAACCGATGATCAGACGGGATAGAACCGATGATCAGACGGGATAGAACCGATGATCAGACGGGATAGAACCGATGATCAGACGGGAGAGAACCGATGATCAGACGGGATAGAACCGATGATCAGACGGGATAGAACCGATGATCAGACGGGATATAACCGATGATCAGAGAGTCATTAAACTCCAGACCGACGCGGGTTCTATCCCCACCCTTAATATGGTTTGTTTGCAATCCTGTCATTACGATTTCGTGAGTTATGTTCTCTATTGAACACATCTGGCAAATTAAATTCAGTGACTGACGTGAGTGTCAGGAATGAAGGACACAAACAGGAAATATTGCATGGACTAAAAGACTCTTAAAAAACAGTCCAAAAAGTGGAAATATGCCCCAAACACAAGACAGTGCTAAAAAATGGCTTTGCTTAAGGTATATGTGTATTTTGCGTAAACAGAAACAAAGGAACTGCTCCTGATC
>NW_027195740.1:0-5000 GCF_038502225.1 Cherax quadricarinatus
TTGGATGAATATTATTAGAGCCAGCTGGCGCAGGGGTTTACACACACCTAGATGCATTTTGGAAGCTTCGCTGTCCTAAAACGTTATCCACATATTCCATAACCACACCATCTCTACCTCAAACTAGTCCCCCAGCTACCTCAAACTATACCACTCTACCTCAAACTAGACCCTTTATCTCGAAATAGGTCTCTTTACCTAAAACTACATCCCTCTACCTCACACTAGACACCTCTACCTCAAACTAGGCCACTCTACTTCAAACTAGATCCCTCAATCTCAAACTAGGTTCCTCTACCTCAAGCTAGACCACTCTACCTCAAACTAGACCACTTTACCTCAAACTAGATCCCTCTACCTCAAACTAGATTCCTCAACCTCAAACTAGACCATTCTATCTCAAACTAGATCCCTCCACCAAAAACTAGATCCCTCCACCTCAAACTAGACCACTCTACCTCAAACTAGATCCCTCCACCTCAAACTAGGTCCCTCCACCTCAAACTAGATCCCTCCACCTCAAACTAGACCACTCTACCTCAAACTAGATCCCTCCACCTCAAACTAGGTCCCTCCACTTCAAACTAGAACCCTCCACCTCAAACTAGACCAGTCTACCTCAAACTAGATCCCTCCAACTCAAACTAGATCCCTCCACCTCAAACTAGATCCCTCCACCTCAAACTAGACCACTCTACTTCAAACTAGATCCCTCCACCTCAAACTAGATCCCTCCTCCTCAAACTAGACCACTCTACCTCAAACTAGATCCCTCCACCTCAAACTAGATCCCTCCACCTCAAACTAGATTCCTCCACCTCAAACTAGACCACTCTACTTCAAACTAGATCCCTCCACCTCAAACTAGATCCCTCCACCTCAAACTAGACCACTCTACCTCAAACTAGATCCCTCCACCTCAAACTAGATCCCTTCACCTCAAACTAGATCCCTCCACCTCAAACTAGACCACTCTACTTCAAACTAGATCCCTCCACCTCAAACTAGATCCCTCCTCCTCAAACTAGACCACTCTACCTCAAACTAGATCCCTCCACCTCAAACTAGATCCCTCCACCTCAAACTAGATCCCTCCACCTCAAACTAGACCACTCTACTTCAAACTAGATCCCTCCACCTCAAACTAGACCACTCTACTTCAAACTAGATCCCTCCACCTCAAACTAGATCCCTCCACCTCAAACTAGACCACTCTACCTCAAACTAGATCCCTCCACCTCAAACTAGATCCCTCCACCTCAAACTAGATCCCTCCACCTCAAACTAGACCACTCTACTTCAAACTAGATCCCTCCACCTCAAACTAGATCCCTCCACCTCAAACTAGACCACTCTACCTCAAACTAGATCCCTCCACCTCAAACTAGATCCCTTCACCTCAAACTAGATCCCTCCACCTCAAACTAGACCACTCTACTTCAAACTAGATCCCTCCACCTCAAACTAGATCCCTCCTCCTCAAACTAGACCACTCTACCTCAAACTAGATCCCTCCACCTCAAACTAGATCCCTCCACCTCAAACTAGATCCCTCCACCTCAAACTAGACCACTCTACTTCAAACTAGATCCCTCCACCTCAAACTAGACCACTCTACTTCAAACTAGATCCCTCCACCTCAAACTAGATCCCTCCACCTCAAACTAGACCACTCTACCTCAAACTAGATCCCTCCACCTCAAACTAGATCCCTCCACCTCAAACTAGATCCCTCCACCTCAAACTAGACCCCTCGACGTCAAACTAGATCCCTCCACCTCAAACTAGATCCCTCCTCCTCAAACTAGACCACTCTACCTCAAACTAGATCCCTCCACCTCAAACTAGATCCCTCCACCTCAAACTAGACCACTCTACCTCAAACTAGATCCCTCCACCTCAAACTAGAGCCCTCCACCTCAAACTAGACCACTCTACTTCAAACTAGATCCCTCCACCTCAAACTAGATCCCTCCTCCTCAAACTAGACCACTCTACTTCAAACTAGATCCCTCCACCTCAAACTAGACCACTCTACTTCAAACTAGATCCCTCCACCTCAAACTAGACCACTCTACTTCAAACTAGATCCCTCCACCTCAAACTAGATCCCTCCTCCTCAAACTAGACAACTCTACCTCAAACTAGATCCCTCCACCTCAAACTAGACCACTCTACCTCAAACTAGATCCCTCCACCTCAAACTAGACCACTCTACTTCAAACTAGATCCCTCCACCTCAAACTAGATCCCTCCTCCTCAAACTAGACCACTCTACCTCAAACTAGATCCCTCCACCTCAAACTAGACCACTCTACCTCAAACTAGATCCCTCCACCTCAAACTAGACCACTCTACCTCAAACTAGATCCCTCCTCCTCAAACTAGACCACTCTACCTCAAACTAGATCCCTCCACCTCAAACTAGACCACTCTACCTCAAACTAGATCCCTCCTCCTCAAACTAGACCACTCTACCTCAAACTAGATCCCTCCTCCTCAAACTAGATCCCTCCACCTCAAACTAGACCACTCTACCTCAAACTAGATCCCTCCTCCTCAAACTAGACCACTCTACCTCAAACTAGATCCCTCCTCCTCAAACTAGACCACTCTACCTCAAACTAGATCCCTCCTCCTCAAACTAGACCACTCTACTTCAAACTAGATCCCTCCACCTCAAACTAGATCCCTCCTCCTCAAACTAGACCACTCTACTTCAAACTAGATCCCTCCACCTCAAACTAGACCACTCTACTTCAAACTAGATCCCTCCACCTCAAACTAGACCACTCTACTTCAAACTAGATCCCTCCACCTCAATCTAGATCCCTCCACCTCAAACTAGACCACTCTACCTCAAACTAGATCCCTCCACCTCAAACTAGATCCCTCCACCTCAAACTAGATCCCTCCACCTCAAACTAGACCACTCTACTTCAAACTAGATCCCTCCACCTCAAACTAGATCCCTCCTCCTCAAACTAGACCACTCTACCTCAAACTAGATCCCTCCACCTCAAACTAGATCCCTCCACCTCAAACTAGACCACTCTACCTCAAACTAGATCCCTCCACCTCAAACTAGAGCCCTCCACCTCAAACTAGACCACTCTACTTCAAACTAGATCCCTCCACCTCAAACTAGATCCCTCCTCCTCAAACTAGACCACTCTACTTCAAACTAGATCCCTCCACCTCAAACTAGACCACTCTACTTCAAACTAGATCCCTCCACCTCAAACTAGACCACTCTACTTCAAACTAGATCCCTCCACCTCAAACTAGATCCCTCCTCCTCAAACTAGACCACTCTACCTCAAACTAGATCCCTCCACCTCAAACTAGACCACTCTACCTCAAACTAGATCCCTCCACCTCAAACTAGACCACTCTACTTCAAACTAGATCCCTCCACCTCAAACTAGATCCCTCCTCCTCAAACTAGACCACTCTACCTCAAACTAGATCCCTCCACCTCAAACTAGACCACTCTACCTCAAACTAGATCCCTCCACCTCAAACTAGACCACTCTACCTCAAACTAGATCCCTCCTCCTCAAACTAGACCACTCTACCTCAAACTAGATCCCTCCACCTCAAACTAGACCACTCTACCTCAAACTAGATCCCTCCTCCTCAAACTAGACCACTCTACCTCAAACTAGATCCCTCATCCTCAAACTAGATCCCTCCACCTCAAACTAGATCACTCTACCTCAAACTAGATCCCTCCTCCTCAAACTAGACCACTCTACCTCAAACTAGATCCCTCCTCCTCAAACTAGACCACTCTACCTCAAACTAGATCCCTCCTCCTCAAACTAGACCACTCTACCTCAAACTAGATCCCTCCTCCTCAAACTAGACCACTCTACCTCAAACTAGATCCCTCCTCCTCAAACTAGACCACTCTACCTCAAACTAGATCCCTCCTCCTCAAACTAGACCACTCTACCTCAAACTAGATCCCTCCTCCTCAAACTAGACCACTCCACCTCAAACTAGATCCCTCCTCCTCAAACTAGACCACTCTACCTCAAACTAGATCCCTCCTCCTCAAACTAGATCCCTCCACCTCAAACTAGATCCCTCCTCCTCAAACTAGACCACTCTACCTCAAACTAGATCCCTCCTCCTCAAACTAGATCCCTCCACCTCAAACTAGATCCCTCCTCCTCAAACTAGACCACTCTACTTCAGAGTAGATCCGTCTACCTCAAACTATACCACTCTTCCTCAAACTAGGTCCTCTATCTCAAACTAGACACCTCAACCTCAAACTAGACCTTTTTGCCTCAAGCTAGATAACTCTACCTCAAACTAGACTCCCTCTACCTCAAACTAGACCCCTTCTACCTCAGATTAATCCCACTCTACCACAAATTAGGCCCTCTCTACCTCCTCTTAGGCCATCTCTACCTCATATTAAGCCCTCTCTACATCAAGTTAGGCCCTTTCTACCTCAAGTTAGGCCCTCTCTACCTCAAGTTAGGCCCTCTCTAGCTCAGTGAAAGCAAATTAACATAATTGCCCAAAAAACTTCAAAGCAGCAAAAATGTAAGATGTGTATATGCATGTGTATGTTTATACATATTTATTTAAAACAAACCAGGGTACGGGTGGAGTTAGAACCCATGGCAAGTGAGTCGTGAAATTCCCGGCCATAGCGTAAACCACTGGCCAGCTGCCTAGAATAAAATTCATATATTAATGTTGGAAGAATTACAGACAATATGTGAGTACAAGGACACAAGTTAAACTAATGTGACATTTTATTGTGGCAACGTTTCGCTCTCCAGGAGCTTTATCACTAACCCCCCATAGAGGGGGTTACAACGAGACCCACTACGTCACAAACGCAAATTTTGACGCATGAATTTCGAAGCAGGGTGGTAGTGACGAACTCTAGCTCATGTCCCAGCTGGCACATTGGCTTACGTACTAGCTGGGGTTTTACGAGTCACTCACCATGGGTTCTAACCCCACCGGTAACGTTG
>NW_027195740.1:7500-75000 GCF_038502225.1 Cherax quadricarinatus
TGGCGCTGCAGTAATGTCTCTGACAGAGACTGAGACACCTGGCGCTGCAGTAATGTCTCTGACAGAGACTGAGACACCTGGCGCTGCAGTAATGTCTCTGACAGAGACTGAGACACCTGGCGCTGCAGTAATGTCTCTGACAGAGACTGAGACACCTGGCGCTGCAGTAATGTCTCTGACAGAGACTGAGACACCTGGCGCTGCAGTAATGTCTCTGACAGAGACTGAGACACCTGGCGCTGCAGTAATGTCTCTGACAGAGACTGAGACACCTGGCGCTGCAGTAATGTCTCTGACAGAGACTGAGACACCTGGCGCTGCAGTAATGTCTCTGACAGAGACTGAGACACCTGGCGCTGCAGTAATGTCTCTGACAGAGACTGAGACACCTGGCGCTGCAGTAATGTCTCTGACAGAGACTGAGACACCTGGCGCTGCAGTAATGTCTCTGACAGAGACTGAGACACCTGGCGCTGCAGTAATGTCTCTGACAGAGACTGAGACACCTGGCGCTGCAGTAATGTCTCTGACAGAGACTGAGACACCTGGCGCTGCAGTAATGTCTCTGACAGAGACTGAGACACCGCTGCAGTAATGTCTCTGACAGAGACTGAGACACCTGGCCTGCAGTAATGTCTCTGACAGAGACTGAGACACCTGGCGCTGCAGTAATGTCTCTGACAGAGACTGAGACACCGCTGCAGTAATGTCTCTGACAGAGGCTGAGACACCTGGCGCTGCAGTAATGTCTCTGACAGAGACTGAGACACCTGGCGCTGCAGTAATGTCTCTGACAGAGACTGAGACACCTGGCGCTGCAGTAATGTCTCTGACAGAGACTGAGACACCTGGCGCTGCAGTAATGTCTCTGACAGAGACTGAGACACCTGGCGCTGCAGTAATGTCTCTGACAGAGACTGAGACACCTGGCGCTGCAGTAATGTCTCTGACAGAGACTGAGACACCTGGCGCTGCTGACAGAGACTGAGACACCTGGCGCTGCAGTAATGTCTCTGACAGAGACTGAGACACCTGGCGCTGCAGTAATGTCTCTGACAGAGACTGAGACACCTGGCGCTGCAGTAATGTCTCTGACAGAGACTGAGACACCTGGCGCTGCAGTAATGTCTCTGACAGAGACTGAGACACCTGGCGCTGCAGTAATGTCTCTGACAGAGACTGACTGAGTAATGTCTCTGACCTGGACACCGCTGCAGTAATGTCTCTGACAGAGACTGAGACACCTGGCGCTGCAGTAATGTCTCTGACAGAGACTGAGACACCTGGCGCTGCAGTAATGTCTCTGACAGAGACTGAGACACCTGGCGCTGCAGTAATGTCTCTGACAGAGACTGAGACACCTGGCGCTGCAGTAATGTCTCTGACAGAGACTGAGACACCTGGCGCTGCAGTAATGTCTCTGACAGAGACTGAGACACCTGGCGCTGCAGTAATGTCTCTGACAGAGACTGAGACACCTGGCGCTGCAGTAATGTCTCTGACAGAGACTGAGACACCTGGCGCTGCAGTAATGTCTCTGACAGAGACTGAGACACCTGGCGCTGCAGTAATGTCTCTGACAGAGACTGAGACACCTGGCGCTGCAGTAATGTCTCTGACAGAGACTGAGACACCTGGCGCTGCAGTAATGTCTCTGACAGAGACTGAGACACCTGGCGCTGCAGTAATGTCTCTGACAGAGACTGAGACACCTGGCGCTGCAGTAATGTCTCTGACAGAGACTGAGACACCTGGCGCTGCAGTAATGTCTCTGACAGAGACTGAGACACCTGGCGCTGCAGTAATGTCTCTGACAGAGACTGAGACACCTGGCAGTAATGCTGACAGTAATGTCTCTGACAGAGACTGAGACACCTGGAGCTGCAGTAATGTCTCTGACAGAGACTGAGACACCTGGCGCTGCAGTAATGTCTCTGACAGAGACTGAGACACCTGGCGCTGCAGTAATGTCTCTGACAGAGACTGAGACACCTGGCGCTGCAGTAATGTCTCTGACAGAGACTGAGACACCTGGCGCTGCAGTAATGTCTCTGACAGAGACTGAGACACCTGGCGCTGCAGTAATGTCTCTGACATCGGCTGAGACACCTGGCGCTGCAGTGATGTCTCTGACTGTGACTGAGACACCTGGCGCTGCAGTAATGTCTCTGACAGAGACTGAGACACCTGGCGCTGCAGTAATGTCTCTGACAGAGACTGAGACACCTGGCGCTGCAGTAATGTCTCTGACAGAGACTGAGACACCTGGCGCTGCAGTAATGTCTCTGACAGAGACTGAGACACCTGGCGCTGCAGTAATGTCTCTGACAGAGACTGAGACACCTGACACCTGGCGCTGCAGTAATGTCACTGACAGAGACTGAGACACCTGGCGCTGCAGTAATGTCTCTGACAGAGACTGAGACACCTGGCGCTGCAGTAATGTCTCTGACAGAGACTGAGACACCTGGCGCTGCAGTAATGTCTCTGACAGAGACTGAGACACCTGGCGCTGCAGTAATGTCTCTGACAGAGACTGAGACACCTGGCGCTGCAGTAATGTCTCTGACAGAGACTGAGACACCTGGCGCTGCAGTAATGTCTCTGACCGAGACTGAGACACCGGGCGCTGCAGTAATGTCTCTGACACTGAGACACCTGGCGCTGAGACTGACAGAGACTGAGACACCTGGCGCTGCAGTAATGTCTCTGACAGAGACACCTGGCGCTGAGTAACACAGAGACTGAGCGCTGCAGTAATGTCCCTGACAGAGACTGAGACACCTGGCGCTGCAGTAATGTCTCTGACAGAGACTGAGACACCTGGCGCTGCAGTAATGTCTCTGACAGAGACTGAGACACCTGGCGCTGCAGTAATGTCTCTGACAGAGACTGAGACACCTGGCGCTGCAGTAATGTCTCTGACAGAGACTGAGACACCTGGCGCTGCAGTAATGTCTCTGACAGAGACTGAGACACCTGGCGCTGCAGTAATGTCTCTGACAGAGACTGAGACACCTGGCGCTGCAGTAATGTCTCTGACACTGAGACACTGAGATGTCTCACCTGAGACACCGCTGCAGTAATGTCTCTGACAGAGACTGAGACACCTGGCGCTGCAGTAATGTCTCTGACAGAGACTGAGACACCTGGCGCTGCAGTAATGTCTCTGACAGAGACTGAGACACCTGGCGCTGCAGTAATGTCTCTGACAGAGACTGAGACACCTGGCGCTGCAGTAATGTCTCTGACAGAGACTGAGACACCTGGCGCTGCAGTAATGTCTCTGACAGAGACTGAGACACCTGGCGCTGCAGTAATGTCTCTGACACTGAGACACCTGGCGCTGCAGTAATGTCTCTGACAGAGACTGAGACACCTGGCGCTGCAGTAATGTCTCTGACAGAGACTGAGACACCTGGCGCTGCAGTAATGTCTCTGACAGAGACTGAGACACCTGGCGCTGCAGTAATGTCTCTGACAGAGACTGAGACACCTGGCGCTGCAGTAATGTCTCTGACAGAGACTGAGACACCTGGCGCTGCAGTAATGTCTCTGACAGAGACTGAGACACCTGGCGCTGCAGTAATGTCTCTGACAGAGACTGAGACACCTGGAGCTGCAGTAATGTCTCTGACAGAGACTGAGACACCTGGCGCTGCAGTAATGTCTCTGACAGAGACTGAGACACCTGGCGCTGCAGTAATGTCTCTGACAGAGACTGAGACACCTGCTGCAGTAATGCTGACAGACTACATGTCTCTGACAGAGACTGAGACACCTGGCGCTGCAGTAATGTCTCTGACAGAGACTGAGACACCTGGCGCTGCAGTAATGTCTCTGACAGAGACTGAGACACCTGGCGCTGCAGGAATGTCTCTGACAGAGACTGAGACACTGACAGAGGCTGAGGAGCTGCAGTAATGTCTCTGACAGAGACTGAGACACCTGGCGCTGCAGTAATGTCTCTGACAGAGACTGAGACACCTGGCGCTGCAGTAATGTCTCTGACAGAGACTGAGACACCTGGCGCTGCAGTAATGTCTCTGACAGAGACTGAGACACCTGGCGCTGCAGTAATGTCTCTGACAGAGACTGAGACACCTGGCGCTGCAGTAATGTCTCTGACAGAGACTGAGACACCTGGCGCTGCAGTAATGTCTCTGACAGAGACTGAGACACCTGGCGCTGCAGTAATGTCTCTGACAGAGACTGAGACACCTGGAGCTGCAGTAATGTCTCTGACAGAGACTGAGACACCTGGCGCTGCAGTAATGTCTCTGACAGAGACTGAGACACCTGGCGCTGCAGTAATGTCTCTGACAGAGACTGAGACACCTGGCGCTGCAGTAATGTCTCTGACAGAGACTGAGACACCTGGCGCTGCAGTAATGTCTCTGACAGAGACTGAGACACCTGGCGCTGCAGTAATGTCTCTGACAGAGACTGAGACACCTGGCGCTGCAGTAATGTCTCTGACAGAGACTGAGACACCTGGCGCTGCAGTAATGTCTCTGACAGAGACTGAGACACCTGGCGCTGCAGTAATGTCTCTGACAGAGACTGAGACACCTGGCGCTGCAGTAATGTCTCTGACAGAGACTGAGACACCTGGCGCTGCAGTAATGTCTCTGACAGAGATTGAGACATGCTGCAGTAATGTCTCTGACAGAGACTGAGACACCTGGCGCTGCAGTAATGTCTCTGACAGAGACTGAGACACCTGGCGCTGCAGTAATGTCTCTGACAGAGACTGAGACACCTGGCGCTGCAGTAATGTCTCTGACAGAGACTGAGACACCTGGCGCTGCAGTAATGTCTCTGACAGAGACTGAGACACCTGGCGCTGCAGTAATGTCTCTGACAGAGACTGAGACACCTGGCGCTGCAGTAATGTCTCTGACACCTGGCGCTGCAGTAATGTCTCTGACAGAGACTGAGACACCTGGCGCTGCAGTAATGTCTCTGACAGAGACTGAGACACCTGGCGCTGCAGTAATGTCTCTGACAGAGACTGAGACACCTGGCGCTGCAGTAATGTCTCTGACAGAGACTGAGACACCTGGCGCTGCAGTAATGTCTCTGACAGAGACTGAGACACCTGGCGCTGCAGTAATGTCTCTGACAGAGACTGAGACACCTGGCGCTGCAGTAATGTCTCTGACAGAGACTGAGACACCTGGCGCTGCAGTAATGTCTCTGACAGAGACTGAGACACCTGGCGCTGCAGTAATGTCTCTGACAGAGACTGAGACAGAGACTGAGACACCTGGCTATGCAGTAATGTCTCTGACAGAGACTGAGACACCTGGCGCTGCAGTAATGTCTCTGACAGAGACTGAGACACCTGGCGCTGCAGTAATGTCTCTGACAGAGACTGAGACACCTGGCGCTGCAGTAATGTCTCTGACAGAGACTGAGACACCTGGCGCTGCAGTAATGTCTCTGACAGAGACTGAGACACCTGGCGCTGCAGTAATGTCTCTGACAGAGACTGAGACACCTGGCGCTGCAGTAATGTCTCTGACAGAGACTGAGACACCTGGCGCTGCAGTAATGTCTCTGACAGAGACTGAGACACCTGGCGCTGCAGTAATGTCTCTGACAGAGACTGAGACACCTGGCGCTGCAGTAATGTCTCTGACAGAGACTGAGACACCTGGCGCTGCAGTAATGTCTCTGACAGAGACTGAGACACCTGGCGCTGCAGTAATGTCTCTGACAGAGACTGAGACACCTGGCGCTGCAGTAATGTCTCTGACAGAGACTGAGACACCTGGCGCTGCAGTAATGTCTCTGACAGAGACTGAGACACCTGGCGCTGCAGTAATGTCTCTGACAGAGACTGAGACACCTGGCGCTGCAGTAATGTCTCTGACAGAGACTGAGACACCTGGCGCTGCAGTAATGTCTCTGACAGAGACTGAGACACCTGGCGCTGCAGTAATGTCTCTGACAGAGACTGAGACACCTGGCGCTGCAGTAATGTCTCTGACAGAGACTGAGACACCTGGCGCTGCAGTAATGTCTCTGACAGAGACTGAGACACCTGGACACCGCTGCAGTAATGTCTCTGACAGAGACTGAGACACCTGGCGCTGCAGTAATGTCTCTGACAGAGACTGAGACACCTGGCGCTGCAGTAATGTCTCTGACAGAGACTGAGACACCTGGCGCTGCAGTAATGTCTCTGACAGAGACTGAGACACCTGGCGCTGCAGTAATGTCTCTGACAGAGACTGAGACACCTGGCGCTGCAGTAATGTCTCTGACAGAGACTGAGACACCTGGCGCTGCAGTAATGTCTCTGACAGAGACTGAGACACCTGGCGCTGCAGTAATGTCTCTGACAGAGACTGAGACACCTGGAGCTGCAGTAATGTCTCTGACAGAGACTGAGACACCTGGCGCTGCAGTAATGTCTCTGACAGAGACTGAGACACCTGGCGCTGCAGTAATGTCTCTGACAGAGACTGAGACACCTGTCTCTGACAGAGCTGCAGTAATGTCTCTGACAGAGACTGAGACACCTGGCGCTGCAGTAATGTCTCTGACAGAGCTGAGACAGTAATGTCTCTGACAGAGACTGAGACACCTGGCGCTGCAGTAATGTATCTGACAGAGACTGAGACACCTGGACAGAGCTGCAGTAATGTCTCTGACAGAGACTGAGACACCTGGCGCTGCAGTAATGTCTCTGACAGAGACTGAGACACCTGGCGCTGCAGTAATGTCTCTGACAGAGACTGAGACACCTGGCGCTGCAGTAATGTCTCTGACAGAGACTGAGACACCTGGCGCTGCAGTAATGTCTCTGACAGAGACTGAGACACCTGGCGCTGCAGTAATGTCTCTGACAGAGACTGAGACACCTGGCGCTGCAGTAATGTCTCTGACAGAGACTGAGACACCTGGCGCTGCAGTAATGTCTCTGACAGAGACTGAGACACCTGGCGCTGCAGTAATGTCTCTGACAGAGACTGAGACACCTGGCAGTAATGCTGCAGTAATGTCTCTGACAGAGACTGAGACACCTGGCGCTGCAGTAATGTCTCTGACAGAGACTGAGACACCTGGCGCTGCAGTAATGTCTCTGACAGAGACTGAGACACCTGGCGCTGCAGTAATGTCTCTGACAGAGACTGAGACACCTGGCGCTGCAGTAATGTCTCTGACAGAGACTGAGACACCTGGCGCTGCAGTAATGTCTCTGACAGAGACTGAGACACCTGGCGCTGCAGTAATGTCTCTGACCTGAGACACCTGGCGCTGCAGTAATGTCTCTGACAGAGACTGAGACACCTGGCGCTGCAGTAATGTCTCTGACAGAGACTGAGACACCTGGCGCTGCAGTAATGTCTCTGACAGAGACTGAGACACCTGGCGCTGCAGTAATGTCTCTGACAGAGACTGAGCTGCAGTAATGTCTCTGACAGAGACTGAGACACCTGGCGCTGCAGTAATGTCTCTGACAGAGACTGAGACACCTGGCGCTGCAGTAATGTCTCTGACAGAGACTGAGACACCTGGCGCTGCAGTAATGTCTCTGACAGAGACTGAGACACCTGGCGCTGCAGTAATGTCTCTGACAGAGACTGAGACACCTGGCGCTGCAGTAATGTCTCTGACAGAGACTGAGACACCTGGCGCTGCAGTAATGTCTCTGACAGAGACTGAGACACCTGGCGCTGCAGTAATGTCTCTGACAGAGACTGAGACACCTGGCGCTGCAGTAATGTCTCTGACAGAGACTGAGACACCTGGCGCTGCAGTAATGTCTCTGACAGAGACTGAGACACCTGGTAATGCTGCAGTAATGTCTCTGACAGAGACTGAGACACCTGGCGCTGCAGTAATGTCTCTGACAGAGACTGAGACACCTGGCGCTGCAGTAATGTCTCTGACAGAGACTGAGACACCTGGCGCTGCAGTAATGTCTCTGACAGAGACTGAGACACCTGGCGCTGCAGTAATGTCTCTGACAGAGACTGAGACACCTGGCGCTGCAGTAATGTCTCTGACAGAGACTGAGACACCTGTCTCTGACAGAGCTGCAGTAATGTCTCTGACAGAGACTGAGACACCTGGCGCTGCAGTAATGTCTCTGACAGAGACTGAGACACCTGGCGCTGCAGTAATGTCTCTGACAGAGACTGAGACACCTGGCGCTGCAGTAATGTCTCTGACAGAGACTGAGACACCTGGCGCTGCAGTAATGTCTCTGACAGAGACTGAGACACCTGGCGCTGCAGTAATGTCTCTGACAGAGACTGAGACACCTGGCGCTGCAGTAATGTCTCTGACAGAGACTGAGACACCTGGCAGTAATGCTGCAGTAATGTCTCTGACAGAGACTGAGACACCTGGCGCTGCAGTAATGTCTCTGACAGAGACTGAGACACCTGAGACACCGCTCCAGTAATGTCTCTGACAGAGACTGAGACACCTGGCGCTGCAGTAATGTCTCTGACAGAGACTGAGACACCTGGCGCTGCAGTAATGTCTCTGACAGAGACTGAGACACCTGGCGCTGCAGTAATGTCTCTGACAGAGACTGAGACACCTGGCGCTGCAGTAATGTCTCTGACAGAGACTGAGACACCTGGACTGCAGTAATGTCTCTGACCTGAGACACCGCTGCAGTAATGTCTCTGACAGAGACTGAGACACCTGGCGCTGCAGTAATGTCTCTGACAGAGACTGAGACACCTGGCGCTGCAGTAATGTCTCTGACAGAGACTGAGACACCTGGCGCTGCAGTAATGTCTCTGACAGAGACTGAGACACCTGGCGCTGCAGTAATGTCTCTGACAGAGACTGAGACACCTGGCGCTGCAGTAATGTATCTGACAGAGACTGAGACACCTGCTGCAGTAATGCTGACAGTAATGTCTCTGACAGAGACTGAGACACCTGGCGCTGCAGTAATGTCTCTGACAGAGACTGAGACACCTGGCGCTGCAGTAATGTCTCTGACAGAGACTGAGACACCTGGCGCTGCAGTAATGTCTCTGACAGAGACTGAGACACCTGGCGCTGCAGTAATGTCTCTGACAGAGACTGAGACACCTGGCGCTGCAGTAATGTCTCTGACAGAGACTGAGACACCTGGCGCTGCAGTAATGTCTCTGACAGAGACTGAGACACCTGGCGCTGCAGTAATGTCTCTGACAGAGACTGAGACACCTGGCGCTGCAGTAATGTCTCTGACAGAGACTGAGACACCTGGTGCTGCAGTAATGTCTCTGACAGAGACTGAGACACCTGGCGCTGCAGTAATGTCTCTGACAGAGACTGAGACACCTGGCGCTGCAGTAATGTCTCTGACAGAGACTGAGACACCTGGCGCTGCAGTAATGTCTCTGACAGAGACTGAGACACCTGGCGCTGCAGTAATGTCTCTGACAGAGACTGAGACACCTGGCGCTGCAGTAATGTCTCTGACAGAGACTGAGACACCTGGCGCTGCAGTAATGTCTCTGACAGAGACTGAGACACCTGGCGCTGCAGTAATGTCTCTGACAGAGACTGAGACACCTGGCGCTGCAGTAATGTCTCTGACAGAGACTGAGACACCTGGCGCTGCAGTAATGTCTCTGACAGAGACTGAGACACCTGGCGCTGCAGTAATGTCTCTGACAGAGACTGAGACACCTGGCGCTGCAGTAATGTCTCTGACAGAGACTGAGACACCTGGCGCTGCAGTAATGTCTCTGACAGAGACTGAGACACCTGGCGCTGCAGTAATGTCTCTGACAGAGACTGAGACACCTGGCGCTGCAGTAATGTCTCTGACAGAGACTGAGACACCTGGCGCTGCAGTAATGTCTCTGACAGAGACTGAGACACCTGGCGCTGCAGTAATGTCTCTGACAGAGACTGAGACACCTGGCGCTGCAGTAATGTCTCTGACAGAGACTGAGACACCTGGCGCTGCAGTAATGTCTCTGACCTGCAGCTGAGACACCTGCTGCAGTAATGTCTCTGACAGAGACTGACTGAGACACCTGGACACCGCTGCAGTAATGTCTCTGACAGAGACTGAGACACCTGGCGCTGCAGTAATGTCTCTGACAGAGACTGAGACACCTGGCGCTGCAGTAATGTCTCTGACAGAGACTGAGACACCTGCTGCAGTAATGTCTCTGACAGAGACTGAGACACCTGGCGCTAACAGAGACTGAGACACCGCTGCAGTAATGTCTCTGACAGAGACTGAGACACCTGGCGCTGCAGTAATGTCTCTGACAGAGACTGAGACACCTGGCGCTGCAGTAATGTCTCTGACAGAGACTGAGACACCTGGCGCTGCAGTAATGTCTCTGACAGAGACTGAGACACCTGGCGCTGCAGTAATGTCTCTGACAGAGACTGAGACACCTGGCGCTGCAGTAATGTCTCTGACAGAGACTGAGACACCTGGCGCTGCAGTAATGTCTCTGACAGAGACTGAGACACCTGGCGCTGCAGTAATGTCTCTGACAGAGACTGAGACACCTGGAGCTGCAGAAATGTCTCTGACAGAGACTGAGACACCTGGCGCTGCAGTAATGTCTCTGACAGAGACTGAGACACCTGGCGCTGCAGTAATGTCTCTGACAGAGACTGAGACACCTGGCGCTGCAGTAATGTCTCTGACAGAGACTGAGACACCTGGCGCTGCAGTAATGTCTCTGACAGAGACTGAGACACCTGGCGCTGCAGTAATGTCTCTGACAGAGACTGAGACACCTGGCGCTGCAGTAATGTCTCTGACAGAGACTGAGACACCTGGCGCTGCAGTAATGTCTCTGACAGAGACTGAGACACCTGGCGCTGCAGTAATGTCTCTGACAGAGACTGAGACACCTGGCGCTGCAGTAATGTCTCTGACAGAGACTGAGACACCTGGCGCTGCAGTAATGTCTCTGACAGAGACTGAGACACCTGGCGCTGCAGTAATGTCTCTGACAGAGACTGAGACACCTGGCGCTGCAGTAATGTCTCTGACAGAGACTGAGACACCTGGCGCTGCAGTAATGTCTGACAGAGACTGAGACACCTGGCGCTGCAGTAATGTCTCTGACAGAGACTGAGACACCTGGCGCTGCAGTAATGTCTCTGACAGAGACTGAGACACCTGGCGCTGCAGTAATGTCTCTGACAGAGACTGAGACACCTGGCGCTGCAGTAATGTCTCTGACAGAGACTGAGACACCTGGCGCTGCAGTAATGTCTCTGACAGAGACTGAGACACCTGGCGCTGCAGTAATGTCTCTGACAGAGACTGAGACACCTGGCGCTGCAGTAATGTCTCTGACAGAGACTGAGACACCTGGCGCTGCAGTAATGTCTCTGACAGAGACTGAGACACCTGGCGCTGCAGTAATGTCTCTGACAGAGACTGAGACACCTGGCGCTGCAGTAATGTCTCTGACAGAGACTGAGACACCTGGCGCTGCAGTAATGTCTCTGACAGAGACTGAGACACCTGGCGCTGCAGTAATGTCTCTGACAGAGACTGAGACACCTGGCGCTGCAGTAATGTCTCTGACAGAGACTGAGACACCTGGCGCTGCAGTAATGTCTCTGACAGAGACTGAGACACCTGGCGCTGCAGTAATGTCTCTGACAGAGACTGAGACACCTGGTGCTGCAGTAATGTCTCTGACAGAGACTGAGACACCTGGCGCTGCAGTAATGTCTCTGACAGAGACTGAGACACCTGGCGCTGCAGTAATGTCTCTGACAGAGACTGAGACACCTGGCGCTGCAGTAATGTCTCTGACAGAGACTGAGACACCTGGCGCTGCAGTAATGTCTCTGACAGAGACTGAGACACCTGGCGCTGCAGTAATGTCTCTGACAGAGACTGAGACACCTGGCGCTGCAGTAATGTCTCTGACAGAGACTGAGACACCTGGCGCTGCAGTAATGTCTCTGACAGAGACTGAGACACCTGGCGCTGCAGTAATGTCTCTGACAGAGACTGAGACACCTGGCGCTGCAGTAATGTCTCTGACAGAGACTGAGACACCTGGCGCTGCAGTAATGTCTCTGACAGAGACTGAGACACCTGGCGCTGCAGTAATGTCTCTGACAGAGACTGAGACACCTGGCGCTGCAGTAATGTCTCTGACAGAGACTGAGACACCTGGCGCTGCAGTAATGTCTCTGACAGAGACTGAGACACCTGGCGCTGCAGTAATGTCTCTGACAGAGACTGAGACACCTGGCGCTGCAGTAATGTCTCTGACAGAGACTGAGACACCGCTGCAGTAAGGTCTCTGACAGAGACTGAGACACCTGGCGCTGCAGTAATGTCTCTGACAGAGACTGAGACACCTGGCGCTGCAGTAATGTCTCTGACAGAGACTGAGACACCTGGCGCTGCAGTAATGTCTCTGACAGAGACTGAGACACCTGGCGCTGCAGTAATGTCTCTGACAGAGACTGCAGTAATGTCTCTGACAGAGACTGAGACACCTGGCGCTGCAGTAATGTCTCTGACAGAGACTGAGACACCTGGCGCTGCAGTAATGTCTCTGACAGAGACTGAGACACCTGGCGCTGCAGTAATGTCTCTGACAGAGACTGAGACACCTGGCGCTGCAGTAATGTCTCTGACAGAGACTGAGACACCTGGCGCTGCAGTAATGTCTCTGACAGAGACTGAGACACCTGGCGCTGCAGTAATGTCTCTGACAGAGACTGAGACACCTGGCGCTGCAGTAATGTCTCTGACAGAGACTGAGACACCTGGCGCTGCAGTAATGTCTCTGACAGAGACTGAGACACCTGGCGCTGCAGTAATGTCTCTGACAGAGACTGAGACACCTGGCGCTGCAGTAATGTCTCTGACAGAGACTGAGACACCTGGCGCTGCAGTAATGTCTCTGACAGAGACTGAGACACCTGGCGCTGCAGTAATGTCTCTGACAGAGACTGAGACACCTGGCGCTGCAGTAATGTCTCTGACAGAGACTGAGACACCTGGCGCTGCAGTCATGTCTCTGACAGAGACTGCTGCAGTAATGTCTCTGACAGAGACTGAGACACCTGGCGCTGCAGTAATGTCTCTGACAGAGACTGAGACACCTGCTGCAGTAATGTCTCTGACAGAGACTGAGACACTGAGACACCTGGCGCTGCAGTAATGTCTCTGACAGAGACTGAGACACCTGGCGCTGCAGTAATGTCTCTGACAGAGACTGAGACACCTGGCGCTGCAGTAATGTCTCTGACAGAGACTGAGACACCTGGCGCTGCAGTAATGTCTCTGACAGAGACTGAGACACCTGGCGCTGCAGTAATGTCTCTGACAGAGACTGAGACACCTGGCGCTGCAGTAATGTCTCTGACAGAGACTGAGACACCTGGCGCTGCAGTAATGTCTCTGACAGAGACTGAGACTGCAGTAATGTCTCTGAGACTGAGACACCTGGCGCTGCAGTAATGTCTCTGACAGAGACTGAGACACCTGGCGCTGCAGTAATGTCTCTGACAGAGACTGAGACACCTGGCGCTGCAGTAATGTCTCTGACAGAGACTGAGACACCTGGCGCTGCAGTAATGTCTCTGACAGAGACTGAGACACCTGGCGCTGCAGTAATGTCTCTGACAGAGACTGAGACACCTGGCGCTGCAGTAATGTCTCTGACAGAGACTGAGACACCTGGCGCTGCAGTAATGTCTCTGACAGAGACTGAGACACCTGGCGCTGCAGTAATGTCTCTGACAGAGACTGAGACACCTGGCGCTGCAGTAATGTCTCTGACAGAGACTGAGACACCTGCTGCAGTAATGCTGAGCAGGAATGTCTCTGACAGCGACTGAGACACCTGGCGCTGCAGTAATGTCTCTGACAGAGACTGAGACACCTGGCGCTGCAGTAATGTCTCTGACAGAGACTGAGACACCTGGCGCTGCAGTAATGTCTCTGACAGATGTCTCTGACTGAGACACCTGGCGCTGCAGTAATGTCTCTGACAGAGACTGAGACACCTGGCGCTGCAGTAATGTCTCTGACACTGAGACTGAGTAACACCTGGACACCTGGCGCTGCAGTAATGTCTCTGACAGAGACTGAGACACCTGGCGCTGCAGTAATGTCTCTGACAGAGACTGAGACACCTGGCGCTGCAGTAATGTCTCTGACAGAGACTGAGACACCTGGCGCTGCAGTAATGTCTCTGACAGAGACTGAGACACCTGGCGCTGCAGTAATGTCTCTGACAGAGACTGAGACACCTGCTGCAGTAATGTCTCTGACAGAGACTGAGACACCTGGCGCTGCAGTAATGTCTCTGACAGAGACTGAGACACCTGGCGCTGCAGTAATGTCTCTGACGCTGCAGTAATGTCTCTGACAGAGACTGAGACACCTGGCGCTGCAGTAATGTCTCTGACAGAGACTGAGACACCTGGCGCTGCAGTAATGTCTCTGACAGAGACTGAGACACCTGGCGCTGCAGTAATGTCTCTGACAGAGACTGAGACACCTGGCGCTGCAGTAATGTCTCTGACAGAGACTGAGACACCTGGCGCTGCAGTAATGTCTCTGACAGAGACTGAGACTGACAGAGACTGAGGCGCTGCAGTAATGTCTCTGACAGAGACTGAGACACCTGGCGCTGCAGTAATGTCTCTGACAGAGACTGAGACACCTGGCGCTGCAGTAATGTCTCTGACAGAGACTGAGACACCTGGCGCTGCAGTAATGTCTCTGACAGAGACTGAGACACCTGGCGCTGCAGTAATGTCTCTGACAGAGACTGAGACACCTGGCGCTGCAGTAATGTCTCTGACAGAGACTGAGACACCTGGCGCTGCAGTAATGTCTCTGACAGAGACTGAGACACCTGGCGCTGCAGTAATGTCTCTGACAGAGACTGAGACACCTGGCGCTGCAGTAATGTCTCTGACAGAGACTGAGACACCTGGCGCTGCAGTAATGTCTCTGACAGAGACTGAGACACCTGGCGCTGCAGTAATGTCTCTGACAGAGACTGAGACACCTGGCGCTGCAGTAATGTCTCTGACAGAGACTGAGACACCTGGCGCTGCAGTAATGTCTCTGACAGAGACTGAGACACCTGGCGCTGCAGTAATGTCTCTGACAGAGACTGAGACACCTGGCGCTGCAGTAATGTCTCTGACAGAGACTGAGACACCTGGCGCTGCAGTAATGTCTCTGACAGAGACTGAGACACCTGGCGCTGCAGTAATGTCTCTGACAGAGACTGAGACACCTGGTGCTGCAGTAATGTCTCTGACAGAGACTGAGACATGCTGCTCTGACAGTGACTGAGACACCTGGCGCTGCAGTAATGTCTCTGACAGAGACTGAGACACCTGGCGCTGCAGTAATGTCTCTGACAGAGACTGAGACACCTGGCGCTGCAGTAATGTCTCTGACAGAGACTGAGACACCTGGCGCTGCAGTAATGTCTCTGACAGAGACTGAGACACCTGGCGCTGCAGTAATGTCTCTGACAGAGACTGAGACACCTGGCGCTGCAGTAATGTCTCTGACAGAGACTGAGACACCTGGCGCTGCAGTAATGTCTCTGACAGAGACTGAGACACCTGGCGCTGCAGTAATGTCTCTGACAGAGACTGAGACACCTGGCGCTGCAGTAATGTCTCTGACAGAGACTGAGACACCTGGCGCTGCAGTAATGTCTCTGACAGAGACTGAGACACCTGGCGCTGCAGTAATGTCTCTGACAGAGACTGAGACACCTGGCGCTGCAGTAATGTCTCTGACAGAGACTGAGACACCTGGCGCTGCAGTAATGTCTCTGACAGAGACTGAGACACCTGGCGCTGCAGTAATGTCTCTGACAGAGACTGAGACACCTGGCGCTGCAGTAATGTCTCTGACAGAGACTGAGACACCTGGCGCTGCAGTAATGTCTCTGACAGAGACTGAGACACCTGGCGCTGCAGTAATGTCTCTGACAGAGACTGAGACACCTGGCGCTGCAGTAATGTCTCTGACAGAGACTGAGACACCTGGCGCTGCAGTAATGTCTCTGACAGAGACTGAGACACCTGGCGCTGCAGTAATGTCTCTGACAGAGACTGAGACACCTGGCGCTGCAGTAATGTCTCTGACAGAGACTGAGACACCTGGCGCTGCAGTAATGTCTCTGACAGAGACTGAGACACCTGGCAGTAATGCTGCAGTAATGTCTCTGACAGAGACTGAGACACCTGGTGCTGCAGTAATGTCTCTGACAGAGACTGAGACACCTGGCGCTGCAGTAATGTCTCTGACAGAGACTGAGACACCTGGCGCTGCAGTAATGTCTCTGACAGAGACTGAGACACCTGGCGCTGCAGTAATGTCTCTGACAGAGACTGAGACACCTGGCGCTGCAGTAACTCTGACAGAGACTGAGACACCGCTGCAGTAATGTCTCTGACAGAGACTGAGACACCTGGCGCTGCAGTAATGTCTCTGACAGAGACTGAGACACCTGGCGCTGCAGTAATGTCTCTGACAGAGACTGAGACACCTGGCGCTGCAGTAATGTCTCTGACAGAGACTGAGACACCTGGCGCTGCAGTAATGTCTCTGACAGAGACTGAGACTGACCTGAGACACCTGGCGCTGCAGTATTGTCTCTGACAGAGACTGAGACACCTGGCGCTGCAGTAATGTCTCTGACAGAGACTGAGACACCTGGCGCTGCAGTAATGTCTCTGACAGAGACTGAGACACCTGGCGCTGCAGTAATGTCTCTGACAGAGACTGAGACACCTGGCGCTGCAGTAATGTCTCTGACAGAGACTGAGACACCTGGCGCTGCAGTAATGTCTCTGACAGAGACTGAGACACCTGGCGCTGCAGTAATGTCTCTGACAGAGACTGAGACACCTGGCGCTGCAGTAATGTCTCTGACAGAGACTGAGACACCTGGCGCTGCAGTAATGTCTCTGACAGAGACTGAGACACCTGGCGCTGCAGTAATGTCTCTGACAGAGACTGAGACACCTGGTGCTGCAGTAATGTCTCTGACAGAGACTGAGACACCGCTGCAGTAATGTCTCTGACAGAGACTGAGACACCTGGCGCTGCAGTAATGTCTCTGACACTGAGACACCTGGCGCTGCAGTAATGTCTCTGACAGAGACTGAGACACCGCTGCAGTAATGTCTCTGACAGAGACTGAGACACCTGGCGCTGCAGTAATGTCTCTGACAGAGACTGAGACACCTGGCGCTGCAGTAATGTCTCTGACAGAGACTGAGACACCTGGCGCTGCAGTAATGTCTCTGACAGAGACTGAGACACCTGAGACACCTGGTGCTGCAGTAATGTCTCTGACAGAGACTGAGACACCTGGCGCTGCAGTAATGTCTCTGACAGAGACTGAGACACCTGGTGCTGCAGTAATGTCTCTGACAGAGACTGAGACACCTGGCGCTGCAGTAATGTCTCTGACAGAGACTGAGACACCTGGCGCTGCAGTAATGTCTCTGACAGAGACTGACCTGGCGCTGCAGACACCTGGCTGGTGCTGCAGTAATGTCTCTGACAGAGACTGAGACACCTGGCGCTGCAGTAATGTCTCTGACAGAGACTGAGACACCTGGCGCTGCAGTAATGTCTCTGACAGAGACTGAGACACCTGGCGCTGCAGTAATGTCTCTGACAGAGACTGAGACACCTGGCGCTGCAGTAATGTCTCTGACAGAGACTGAGACACCTGGTGCTGCAGTAATGTCTCTGACAGAGACTGAGACACCTGGCGCTGCAGTAATGTCTCTGACAGAGACTGAGACACCTGGTGCTGCAGTAATGTCTCTGACAGAGACTGAGACACCTGGCGCTGCAGTAATGTCTCTGACAGAGACTGAGACACCTGGCGCTGCAGTAATGTCTCTGACAGAGACTGAGACACCTGGCGCTGCAGTAATGTCTCTGACAGAGACTGAGACACCTGGCGCTGCAGTAATGTCTCTGACAGAGACTGAGACACCTGGCGCTGCAGTAATGTCTCTGACAGAGACTGAGACACCTGGCGCTGCAGTAATGTCTCTGACAGAGACTGAGACACCTGGTGCTGCAGTAATGTCTCTGACAGAGACTGAGACACCTGGCAGTAATGCTGCAGTAATGTCTCTGACAGAGACTGAGACACCTGGCGCTGCAGTAATGTCTCTGACAGAGACTGAGACACCTGGCGCTGCAGTAATGTCTCTGACAGAGACTGAGACACCTGGCGCTGCAGTAATGTCTCTGACAGAGACTGAGACACCTGGCGCTGCAGTGCAGTAATGTCTCTGACAGAGACTGAGACACCTGGCGCTGCAGTAATGTCTCTGACAGAGACTGAGACACCTGGCGCTGCAGTAATGTCTCTGACAGAGACTGAGACACCTGGCGCTGCAGTAATGTCTCTGACAGAGACTGAGACACCTGGCGCTGCAGTAATGTCTCTGACAGAGACTGAGACACCTGGCGCTGCAGTAATGTCTCTGACAGAGACTGAGACACCTGGCGCTGCAGTAATGTCTCTGACAGAGACTGAGACACCTGGTGCTGCAGTAATGTCTCTGACAGAGACTGAGACACCTGGCGCTGCAGTAATGTCTCTGACAGAGACTGAGACACCTGGCGCTGCAGTAATGTCTCTGACAGAGACTGAGACACCTGGCGCTGCAGTAATGTCTCTGACAGAGACTGAGACACCTGGCAGTAATGCTGCAGTAATGTCTCTGACAGAGACTGAGACACCTGGCGCTGCAGTAATGTCTCTGACACTGAGACCTGGCGCTGCAGTAATGTCTCTGACCTGAGACACCTGGCGCTGCAGTAATGTCTCTGACAGAGACTGAGACACCTGTGGCTGCAGTAATGTCTCTGACAGAGACTGAGACACCTGGCGCTGCAGTAATGTCTCTGACAGAGACTGAGACACCTGGCGCTGCAGTAATGTCTCTGACAGAGACTGAGACACCTGGCGCTGCAGTAATGTCTCTGACAGAGACTGAGACACCTGGTGCTGCAGTAATGTCTCTGACAGAGACTGAGACACCTGGCGCTGCAGTAATGTCTCTGACAGAGACTGAGACACCTGGCGCTGCAGTAATGTCTCTGACAGAGACTGAGACACCTGGTGCTGCAGTAATGTCTCTGACAGAGACTGAGACACCTGGCGCTGCAGTAATGTCTCTGACAGAGACTGAGACACCTGGTGCTGCAGTAATGTCTCTGACAGAGACTGAGACACCTGAGACACCGCTGCAGTAATGTCTCTGACAGAGACTGAGACACCTGGCGCTGCAGTAATGTCTCTGACAGAGACTGAGACACCTGGTGCTGCAGTAATGTCTCTGACAGAGACTGAGACACCTGGCGCTGCAGTAATGTCTCTGACAGAGACTGAGACACCTGGCGCTGCAGTAATGTCTCTGACAGAGACTGAGACACCTGGCGCTGCAGTAATGTCTCTGACAGAGACTGAGACACCTGGCGCTGCAGTAATGTCTCTGACAGAGACTGAGACACCTGGCGCTGCAGTAATGTCTCTGACAGAGAGAGACACCTGGTGCTGAGTAATGTCTCACAGAGACTGAGACACCGCTGCAGTAATGTCTCTGACAGAGACTGAGACACCTGGCGCTGCAGTAATGTCTCTGACAGAGACTGAGACACCTGGTGCTGCAGTAATGTCTCTGACAGAGACTGAGACACCTGGCGCTGCAGTAATGTCTCTGACAGAGACTGAGACACCTGGTGCTGCAGTAATGTCTCTGACAGAGACTGAGACACCTGGTGCTGCAGTAATGTCTCTGACAGAGACTGAGACACCTGGCGCTGCAGTAATGTCTCTGACAGAGACTGAGACACCTGGCGCTGCAGTAATGTCTCTGACAGAGACTGAGACACCTGGCGCTGCAGTAATGTCTCTGACAGAGACTGAGACACCTGGCGCTGCAGTAATGTCTCTGACAGAGACTGAGACACCTGGCGCTGCAGTAATGTCTCTGACAGAGACTGAGACACCTGGCGCTGCAGTAATGTCTCTGACAGAGACTGAGACACCTGGCGCTGCAGTAATGTCTCTGACAGAGACTGAGACACCTGGCGCTGCAGTAATGTCTCTGACAGAGACTGAGACACCTGGCGCTGCAGTAATGTCTCTGACAGAGACTGAGACACCTGGCGCTGCAGTAATGTCTCTGACAGAGACTGAGACACCTGGCGCTGCAGTAATGTCTCTGACAGAGACTGAGACACCTGGCGCTGCAGTAATGTCTCTGACAGAGACTGAGACACCTGGCGCTGCAGTAATGTCTCTGACAGAGACTGAGACACCTGGCGCTGCAGTAATGTCTCTGACAGAGACTGAGACACCTGGCGCTGCAGTAATGTCTCTGACAGAGACTGAGACACCTGGCGCTGCAGTAATGTCTCTGACAGAGACTGAGACACCTGGCGCTGCAGTAATGTCTCTGACAGAGACTGAGACACCTGGTGCTGCAGTAATGTCTCTGACAGAGACTGAGACACCTGGCGCTGCAGTAATGTCTCTGACAGAGACTGAGACACCTGGCGCTGCAGTAATGTCTCTGACAGAGACTGAGACACCTGGCGCTGCAGTAATGTCTCTGACAGAGGCTGAGACACCTGGCGCTGCAGTAATGTCTCTGACCTGAGACACCTGGTGCTGCAGTAATGTCTCTGACAGAGACTGAGACACCTGGCGCTGCAGTAATGTCTCTGACAGAGACTGAGACACCTGGTGCTGCAGTAATGTCTCTGACAGAGACTGAGACACCTGGCGCTGCAGTAATGTCTCTGACAGAGGCTGAGACACCTGGCGCTGCAGTAATGTCTCTGACAGAGACTGAGACACCTGGCGCTGCAGTAATGTCTCTGACAGAGACTGAGACACCTGGTGCTGCAGTAATGTCTCTGACAGAGACTGAGACACCTGGTGCTGCAGTAATGTCTCTGACAGAGACTGAGACACCTGGCGCTGCAGTAATGTCTCTGACAGAGACTGAGACACCTTGTGCTGCAGTAATGTCTCTGACAGAGACTGAGACACCTGGCGCTGCAGTAATGTCTCTGACAGAGACTGAGACACCTTGTGCTGCAGTAATGTCTCTGACAGAGACTGAGACACCTGGCGCTGCAGTAATGTCTCTGACAGAGACTGAGACACCTGGCGCTGCAGTAATGTCTCTGACAGAGACTGAGACACCTGGCGCTGCAGTAATGTCTCTGACAGAGACTGAGACACCTGGTGCTGCAGTAATGTCTCTGACAGAGACTGAGACACCTGGCGCTGCAGTAATGTCTCTGACAGAGACTGAGACACCTGGCGCTGCAGTAATGTCTCTGACAGAGACTGAGACACCTGGCGCTGCAGTAATGTCTCTGACAGAGACTGAGCCCCCCGGAGCTGCAGTAATGTCTCTGACAGAGACTGAGACACCTGGCGCTGCAGTAATGTCTCTGACAGAGACTGAGACACCTGGCGCTGCAGTAATGTCTCTGACAGAGACTGACACCTGGTTCTGCAGTAATGTCTCTGACAGAGACTGACACCTGGCGCTGCAGTAATGTCTCTGACAGAGACACCTGGCGCTGAGACACCTGGCGCTGCAGTAATGTCTCTGACAGAGACTGAGACACCTGGCGCTGCAGTAATGTCTCTGACAGAGACTGAGACACCTGGTGCTGCAGTAATGTCTCTGACAGAGACTGAGACACCTGGCGCTGCAGTAATGTCTCTGACAGAGACTGAGACACCTGGCGCTGCAGTAATGTCTCTGACAGAGACTGAGACACCTGGCGCTGCAGTAATGTCTCTGACAGAGACTGAGACACCTGGCGCTGCAGTAATGTCTCTGACAGAGACTGAGACACCTGGCGCTGCAGTAATGTCTCTGACAGAGACTGAGACACCTGGCGCTGCAGTAATGTCTCTGACAGAGACTGAGACACCTGGTGCTGCAGTAATGTCTCTGACAGAGACTGAGACACCTGGCGCTGCAGTAATGTCTCTGACAGAGACTGAGACACCTGGCGCTGCAGTAATGTCTCTGACAGAGACTGAGACACCTGGCGCTGCAGTAATGTCTCTGACAGAGGCTGAGACACCTGGCGCTGCAGTAATGTCTCTGACAGAGACTGAGACACCTGGCGCTGCAGTAATGTCTCTGACAGAGACTGAGACACCTGGCGCTGCAGTAATGTCTCTGACAGAGACTGAGACACCTGGTGCTGCAGTAATGTCTCTGACAGAGACTGAGACACCTGGCGCTGCAGTAATGTCTCTGACAGAGGCTGAGACACCTGGTGCTGCAGTAATGTCTCTGACAGAGACTGAGACACCTGGCGCTGCAGTAATGTCTCTGACAGAATCTGAGACACCTGGCGCTGCAGTAATGTCTCTGACAGAGACTGAGACACCTGGCGCTGCAGTAATGTCTCTGACAGAGGCTGAGACACCTGGCGCTGCAGTAATGTCTCTGACAGAGACACTGAGACACCTGGCGCTGCAGTAATGTCTCTGACAGAGACTGAGACACCTGGCGCTGCAGTAATGTCTCTGACAGAGACTGAGACACCTGGCGCTGCAGTAATGTCTCTGACAGAGACTGAGACACCTGGCGCTGCAGTAATGTCTCTGACAGAGACTGAGACACCTGGCGCTGCAGTAATGTCTCTGACAGAGACTGAGACACCTGGCGCTGCAGTAATGTCTCTGACAGAGACTGAGACACCTGGCGCTGCAGTAATGTCTCTGACAGAGACTGAGACACCTGGCGCTGCAGTAATGTCTCTGACAGAGACTGAGACACCTGGTGCTGCAGTAATGTCTCTGACAGAGACTGAGACACCTGGCGCTGCAGTAATGTCTCTGACAGAGACTGAGACACCTGGCGCTGCAGTAATGTCTCTGACAGAGACTGAGACACCTGGCGCTGCAGTAATGTCTCTGACAGAGACTGAGACACCTGGCGCTGCAGTAATGTCTCTGACAGAGACTGAGACACCTGGCGCTGCAGTAATGTCTCTGACAGACTGAGACACCTGGTGCTGCAGTAATGTCTCTGACAGAGACTGAGACACCTGGCGCTGCAGTAATGTCTCTGACAGAGACTGAGACACAGAGGCTGAGACACCTGGTGCTGCAGTAATGTCTCTGACAGAGACTGAGACACCTGGCGCTGCAGTAATGTCTCTGACAGAGACTGAGACACCTGGCGCTGCAGTAATGTCTCTGACAGAGACTGAGACACCTGGCGCTGCAGTAATGTCTCTGACAGAGACTGAGACACCTGGCGCTGCAGTAATGTCTCTGACAGAGACTGAGACACCTGGTGCTGCAGTAATGTCTCTGACAGAGACTGAGACACCTGGCGCTGCAGTAATGTCTCTGACAGAGACTGAGACACCTGGTGCTGCAGTAATGTCTCTGACAGAGACTGAGACACCTGGCGCTGCAGTAATGTCTCTGACAGAGACTGAGACACCTGGCGCTGCAGTAATGTCTCTGACAGAGACTGAGACACCTGGCGCTGCAGTAATGTCTCTGACAGAGACTGAGACACCTGGCGCTGCAGTAATGTCTCTGACAGAGACTGAGACACCTGGCGCTGCAGTAATGTCTCTGACAGAGACTGAGACACCTGGCGCTGCAGTAATGTCTCTGACAGAGACTGAGACACCTGGCGCTGCAGTAATGTCTCTGACAGAGACTGAGACACCTGGCGCTGCAGTAATGTCTCTGACAGAGACTGAGACACCTGGCGCTGCAGTAATGTCTCTGACAGAGACTGAGACACCTGGCGCTGCAGTAATGTCTCTGACAGAGACACCTGGCGCTGCAGTAATGTCTCTGACAGAGGCTGAGACACCTGGCGCTGCAGTAATGTCTCTGACAGAGACTGAGACACCTGGTGCTGCAGTAATGTCTCTGACAGAGGCTGAGACACCTGGCGCTGCAGTAATGTCTCTGACAGAGACTGAGACACCTGGCGCTGCAGTAATGTCTCTGACAGAGACTGAGACACCTGGCGCTGCAGTAATGTCTCTGACAGAGACTGAGACACCTGGTGCTGCAGTAATGTCTCTGACAGAGACTGAGACACCTGGCGCTGCAGTAATGTCTCTGACAGAGACTGAGACACCTGGCGCTGCAGTAATGTCTCTGACAGAGACTGAGACACCTGGTGCTGCAGTAATGTCTCTGACAGAGACTGAGACACCTGGCGCTGCAGTAATGTCTCTGACAGAGACTGAGACACCTGGCGCTGCAGTAATGTCTCTGACAGAGACTGAGACACCTGGCGCTGCAGTAATGTCTCTGACAGAGACTGAGACACCTGGCGCTGCAGTAATGTCTCTGACAGAGACTGAGACACCTGGCGCTGCAGTAATGTCTCTGACAGAGACTGAGACACCTGGCGCTGCAGTAATGTCTCTGACAGAGACTGAGACACCTGGCGCTGCAGTAATGTCTCTGACACCTGGCGCTGAGACAGAGACTGAGACACCTGGCGCTGCAGTAACACCTGAGACACCTGGTGCTGCAGTAATGTCTCTGACAGAGACTGAGACACCTGGCGCTGCAGTAATGTCTCTGACAGAGGCTGAGACACCTGGTGCTGCAGTAATGTCTCTGACAGAGACTGAGACACCTGGCGCTGCAGTAATGTCTCTGACAGAGACTGAGACACCTGGCGCTGCAGTAATGTCTCTGACAGAGACTGAGACACCTGGCGCTGCAGTAATGTCTCTGACAGAGACTGAGACACCTGGTGCTGCAGTAATGTCTCTGACAGAGACTGAGACACCTGGTGCTGCAGTAATGTCTCTGACAGAGACTGAGACACCTGGCGCTGCAGTAATGTCTCTGACAGAGGCTGAGACACCTGGTGCTGCAGTAATGTCTCTGACAGAGACTGAGACACCTGGCGCTGCAGTAATGTCTCTGACAGAGGCTGAGACACCTGGCGCTGCAGTAATGTCTCTGACAGAGACTGAGACACCTGGCGCTGCAGTAATGTCTCTGACAGAGACTGAGACACCTGGCGCTGCAGTAATGTCTCTGACAGAGACTGAGACACCTGGCGCTGCAGTAATGTCTCTGACAGAGACTGAGACACCTGGCGCTGCAGTAATGTCTCTGACAGAGACTGAGACACCTGGTGCTGCAGTAATGTCTCTGACAGAGACTGAGACACCTGGTGCTGCAGTAATGTCTCTGACAGAGACTGAGACACCTGGTGCTGCAGTAATGTCTCTGACAGAGACTGAGACACCTGGTGCTGCAGTAATGTCTCTCTGAGACACCTGGTGCTGCAGTAATGTCTCTGAGACCTGGTGCTGCAGTAATGTCTGACAGAGACTGAGACACCTGGCGCTGCAGTAATGTCTCTGACAGAGACTGAGACACCTGGCGCTGCAGTAATGTCTCTGACAGAGACTGAGACACCTGGTGCTGCAGTAATGTCTCTGACAGAGACTGAAACACCTGGCGCTGCAGTAATGTCTCTGACAGAGACTGAGACACCTGGCGCTGCAGTAATGTCTCTGACAGAGACTGAGACACCTGGCGCTGCAGTAATGTCTCTGACAGAGACTGAGACACCTGGCGCTGCAGTAATGTCTCTGACAGAGACTGAGACACCTGGCGCTGCAGTAATGTCTCTGACAGAGACTGAGACACCTGGTGCTGCAGTAATGTCTCTGACAGAGACTGAGACACCTGGCGCTGCAGTAATGTCTCTGACAGAGACTGAGACACCTTGTGCTGCAGTAATGTCTCTGACAGAGACTGAGACACCTGGCGCTGCAGTAATGTCTCAGCTGATGATGATTAGCCTCACTTTTAAAACTTTAGAAAAACTGATGTTTTCCAAGCACGAGCAGAGAACTTCCTGAGAACTTCGTGGTAACATTTACGTCTGTGTGTGTGTTGAACAGCGGTGTGTTGTGTGTGTTGAACAGCGGTGTGTTGTGTGTGTTGAACAGCGGTGTGTTGTGTGTGTTGAACAGCGGTGTGTTGTGAGTGTTGAACAGCGGTGTGTTGTGTGTGTTGAGTAGCGGTGTGTTGTGTGTGTTGAACAGCGGTGTGTTGTGTGTGTTGAACAGCGGTGTGTTGTGTGTGTTGAACAGCGATGTGTTGTGTGTGTTGAACAGCGGTGTGTTGTGTGTGTTGAACAGCGGTGTGTTGTGTGTGTTGAACAGCGGTGTGTTGTGTGTGTTGAGTAGCGGTGTGTTGTGTGTGTTGAACAGCGGTGTGTTGTGTGTGTTGAACAGCGGTGTGTTGTGTGTGTTGAACAGCGATGTGTTGTGTGTGTTGAACAGCGGTGTGTTGTGTGTGTTGAACAGCGGTGTGTTGTGTGTGTTGAACAGCGATGTGTTGTGTGTGTTGAACAGCGGTGTGTTGTGTGTGTTGAACAGCGATGTGTTGTGTGTGTTGAACAGCGGTGTGTTGTGTGTGTTGAGTAGCGGTGTGTTGTGTGTGTTGAACAGCGGTGTGTTGTGTGTGTTGAACAGCGGTGTGTTGTGTGTGTTGAACAGCGATGTGTTGTGTGTGTTGAACAGCGGTGTGTTGTGTGTGTTGAACAGCGGTGTGTTGTGTGTGTTGAACAGCGATGTGTTGTGTGTGTTGAACAGCGGTGTGTTGTGTGTGTTGAACAGCGGTGTGTTGTGTGTGTTGAACAGCGGTGTGTTGTGTGTGTAGAACAGCGGTGTGTTGTGTGTGTTGAACAGCGGTGTGTTGTGTGTGTTGAACAGCGGTGTGTTGTGTGTGTTGAACAGCGATGTGTTGTGTGTGTTGAACAGCGGTGTGTTGTGTGTGTTGAACAGCGGTGTGTTGTGTGTGTTGAACAGCGGTGTGTTGTGTGTGTTGAACAGCGGTGTGTTTTGTGTGTTGAACAGCGGTGTGTTGTGTGTTGAACAGCGATGTGTTCTGTGTGTGTGTGTTGAGTAGCGATGTGTTGTGTGTGTGTGTTGAGCAGCGATGTGTTGTGTATGTGTTGAACAGCGATGTGTTGTGTGTGTGTGTGTGTGTGTGTGTGTGTGTGTGTGTGTGTGTTGAGTAGCGGTGTGTTGTGTGTGTTGAACAGCGGTGTGTTGTGTGTGTTGAACAGCGGTGTGTCGTGTGTGTTGAGCAGCGGTGTGTGTTGTGTGTGTGTGTGTGTGTGTGTGTGTGTGTGTGTGTGCGTGTGTGTGTTGAGTAGCGGTGTGTTGTGTGTGTTGAGTAGCGGTGTGTTGTGTGTTGAACAGCGATGTGTTGTGTGTGTTGAGTAGCGGTGTGTTGTGTGTGTTGAGTAGCGATGTGTTGAGTGTGTTGAACAGCGATGTGTTGTGTGTGTTGAACAGCGATGTGTTGTGTGTGTGTGTGTGTGTGTGTGTGTTGAGTAGCGATGTGTTGTGTGTGTGTCTTGAGCAGCGATGTGTTGTGTATGTGTGTTGAACAGCGATGTGTTGTGTGTGTGTGTGTTGAGCAGCGATGTGTTGTGTCTGTTGAACAGCGATGTGTTGTGTGTGTTGAGTAGCGGTGTGTTGTGTGTGTGTGTTGTGCAGCGATGTGTTGTGTGCGTGTGTGTTGAACAACGATGTGTTGTGTTTGTGTGTTGAGCAGCGATGTGTTGTGTATGTGTGTGTGTGTGAGTGCGTGTGTTGAGTAGCGGTGTGTTGTGTGTGTTGAGTAGCGGTGTGTTGTGTGTGTTGAGCAGCGATGTGTTGTGTGTGGTGAACAGCGATGTGTTGTGTGTGTTGAGCAGCAATGTGTTGTGTGTGTTGAACAGCGATGTGTTCTGTGTGTTGAGCAGCGATGTGTTGTGTGTGTTGAGCAGCGATGTGTTGTGTGTGTTGAACAGCATTTTGTTGTGTGTGTGTTGAGCAGAGATGTGTTGTGTGTGTTGAGCAGCGGTGTGTTGTGAGTGTTGAACAGCGATGTGTTGTGTGTGTTGAACAGGGGGGTGTTGTGTGTGTTGAACAGCGGTGTGTTGTGTGTGTTGAGCAGCGGTGTGTTGTGTGAGTTGAACAGCGGTGTGTTGTGTGTGTTGAGCAGCGGTGTGTTGTGTGTGTTGAACAGCGGTGTGTTGTGTGTGTTGAACAGCGGTGTGTTGTGTGTGTTGAACAGCGGTGTGTTGTGTGTGTTGAGCAGCATTGTGTTGTGTGTGTTGAGCAGCGGTGTGTTGTGTGTGTTGAACAGCGGTGTGTTGTGTGAGTTGAACAGCGGTGTGTTGTGTGTGTTGAACAGCGGTGTGTTGTGTGTGTTGAACAGCGGTGTGTTGTGTGTGTTGAGTAGCTGTGTGTTGTGTGTGTTGAACAGCGGTGTGTTGTGTGTGTGTGTGTATGTGTGTGTGTGTGTGTGTGTGTGTGTGTGTGTGTGTGTGTGTGTGTGTGTGTTGAGTAGCGGTGTGTTGTGTGTGTGTGTGTGTGTGTGTGTGTGTGTGTGTGTGTGTGTGTGTGTGTGTGTGTGTTGAGTAGCGGTGTGTTGTGTGTGTTGAGTAGCGGTGTGTTGTGTGTGTTGAACAGCGATGTGTTGTGTGAGGTGAACAGCGATGTGTTGTGAGTGTTGAACAGAGGTGTGTTGTGTGTGTTGAGCAGCGATGTGTTGTGAGCGTTGAACAGCGGTGTGTTGTGTGTGTTGAACAGCGATGTGTTGTGTGTGTTGAGCAGTGATGTGTTGTGTGTGTTGAACTGCGATATGTTTTGTCTGTTGAGCAGCGATGTGTTGTGTGTGTGTGTTGAGCAGCGATGTGTTGTGTATGTGTGTTGAACAGCGATGTGTTGTGTTTGTGTGTTGAGCAGCGATGTGTTGTGTCTGTTGAACAGAGATGTGTTGTGTGTGTTGAGTAGCGGTGTGTTGTGTGTGTTGAACAGCGATGTGTTGTGTGTGGTGAACAGCGATGTGTTGTGTGTGTTGAACAGCAATGTGTTGTGTGTGTGTGTTGAATAGCGATGTGTTGTGTGTGTGTTGAGCAGCGATGTGTTGTGTGTGTGTGTTGAATAGCGATGTGCTGTGTGTGTTGAACAGCAATGTGTTGTGTGTGTTGAGTAGCGATGTGTTGTGTGTGTTGAGCAGCGATGTGTTGTGTGTGGTGAACAGCGATGTGTTGTGTGTGTTGAGCAGCGATGTGTTGTGTGTGTTGAACAGCGATGTGTTGTGTGTGATGAACACCGATGTGTTTTGTGTGTTGAACAGCGATGTGTTGTGTGTGTTGAGCACCGATGTGTTGTGTGTGTTGAGCAGCGATGTGTTGTGTGTTGAGTAGCGGTGTTTTGTGTGAATGTGTGTTGAGTAGCGATGTGTTGTGTGTGTTGTACAGCGATGTGTTGTGTGTGTTGAGTAGCGGTGTGTTGTGTGTGTTGTACAGCGATGTGTTGTGTGTGTGTGTTGAGCAGCGATGTGTTGTGTGTGTGTGTTGAGCAGTGATGTGTTGTGTATGTGTGTTGAACAGCGATGTGTTGTGTGTGTTGAGCAGAGATGTGTTGTGTGTGGTGAACAGCGATGTGTTGTGTGTGTTGAGCAGCGATGTGTTGTGTCTTGAACAGCGATGTGTTGTGTGTGTTGAGCAGCTTTGTGTTGTGTGTGTTGAACAGCGATGTGTTGTGTGTCTTGAACAGCGATGTGTTGTGTGTGTGTGTGTGTTGAGTAGCGATGTGTTGTGTGTGTTGAGTAGCGGTGTTTTGTGTGCATGTGTGTTGAGTAGCGGTGTGTTGTGTTTGTTGAGTAGCAATGTGTTGTGTGTGTTGAACAGCGATGTGTTGTGTGTGTTGAGTAGCGATGTGTTGTGTGTGTTGAGCAGCGATGTGTTGTGTGTGGTGAACAGCGATGTGTTGTGTGTGTTGAGAAGCGATGTGTTGTGTGTGTTGAACTGCGATGTGTTCTGTGTGTTGAGCAGCGATGTGTTGAGTGTGTTGAACAGAGATGTGTTGTGTGTGTTGAACAGCGATGTGTTGTGTGTGTGTGTGTGTGTTGAGTACCGATGTGTTGTGTGTGTGTGTTGAGCAGCGATGTGTTGTGTATGTGTGTTGAACAGCGATGTGTTGTGTGTGTGTGTGTTGAGCAGCGATGTGTTGTGTCTGTTGAACAGCGATGTGTTGTGTGTGTTGAGTAGCGGTGTATTGTGTGTGTGTGTTGTGCAGCGATGTGTTGTGTGCGTGTGTGTTGAACAACGATGTGTTGTGTGTGTGTGTTGAGCAGCGATGTGTTGTGTATGTGTGTGTGTGTGAGTGTGTGTGTTGAGTAGCGGTGTGTTGTGTGTGTTGAGCAGTGATGTGTTGTGTGTGGTGAACAGCGATGTGTTGTGTGTGTTGAGCAGCAATGTGTTGTGTGTGTTGAACAGCGATGTGTTCTGTGTGTTGAGCAGCGATGTGTTGTGTGTGTTGAGTAGCGATGTGTTGTGTGTGTTGAACAGCGGTGTGTTGTGTGTGTGTTGAGCTGAGATGTGTTATGTGTGGTGAACAGCGATGTGTTGTGTGTGTTGAGCAGCGATGTGTTGTGTGTGTTGAACAGCGATGTGTTGAGTGTGTTGTACAGCGATGTGTTGTGTGTGTTGAACAGCGATGTGTTGTGTGTGTGTGTTGAGCAGCGATGTGTTGCGTGTGTGTGTTGAGCAGTGATGTGTTATGTGAGTGTGTTGAGTAGCGACGTGTTGTGTGTGCGTGTTGAACAGCGATGTGTTGTGTATGTGTGTTGAACAGCGATGTGTTGTGTATGTGTGTTGAACAGCGATGTGTTGTGTATGTGTGTTGAGCAGCGATGTGTTGTGTATATGTGTTGAACAGCGATGTGTTGTGTGTGTTGAGCAGAGATGTGTTGTGTGTGGTGAACAGCGATGTGTTGTGTGTTGAGCAGCGATGTGTTGTGTCTTGAACAGCGATGTGTTGTGTGTGTTGAGTAGCGGTGTTTTGTGTGCATGTGTGTTGAGTAGCGGTGTGTTGTGTGTGTTGAGTAGCAATGTGTTGTGTGTGTTGAACAGCGATGTGTTGTGTGTGTTGAGTAGCGATGTGTTGTGTGTGTTGAGCAGCGATGTGTTGTGTGTGGTGAACAGCGATGTGTTGTGTGTGTTGAGCAGCGATGTGTTGTGTGTGTTGAACTGCGATGTGTTCTGTGTGTTGAGCATCGATGTGTTGAGTGTGTTGAACAGTGATGTGTTGTGTGTGTTGAACAGCGATGTGTTGTGTGTGTGTGTGTGTTGAGTAGCGATGTGTTGTGTGTGTGTGTTGAGCAGCGATGTGTTGTGTATGTGTGTTGAACAGCGATGTGTTGTGTGTGTGTGTTGAGCAGCGATGTGTTGTGTCTGTTGAACAGCGATGTGTTGTGTGTGTGTGTTGAGCAGCGATGTGTTGTGTGTGTGTGTTGAGCAGCGATGTGTTGTGTGCGTGTGTGTTAAACAACGATGTGTTGTGTGTGTGTGTTGAGCAGCGATGTGTTGTGTGTGTGTGTTGAACAGAAATGTGTTCTGTGTGTTGAGCAGCGATGTGTTGTGTGTGTTGAGCAGCGATGTGTTGTGTGTGTTGAGCAGCAATGTGTTGTGTGTGTTGAACAGCGATGTGTTCTGTGTGTTGAGCAGCGATGTGTTGTGTGTGTTGAGCAGCGATGTGTTGTGTGTGTTGAACAGCGATTTGTTGTGTGTGTTGAGTAGCGGTGTTTTGTGTGAATGTGTGTTGAGTAGCGGTGTGTTGTGTGTGTTGAGCAGCGATGTGTTGTGTGTGTGTGTTGAACAGAAATGTGTTCTGTGTGTTGAGCAGCGATGTGTTGTGTGTGTTGAGCAGCGATGTGTTGTGTGTGTTGAGCAGCAATGTGTTGTGTGTATTGAGCAGCGATGTGTTGTGTGTGTTGAACAGCGATGTGTTGTGTGTGTTGAGTAGCGATGTGTTGTGTGTGTTGAACAGCGGTGTGTTGTGTGTGTGTTGAGCTGAGATGTGTTGTGTGTGGTGAACAGCGATGTGTTTTGTGTGTTGAGCAGCGATGTGTTGAGTGTGTTGTACAGCGATGTGTTGTGTGTGTTGAACAGCGATGTGTTGTGTGTGTGTGTTGAGCAGCGATGTGTTGCGTGTGTGTGTTGAGCAGTGATGTGTTATGTGAGTGTGTTGAGTAGCGACGTGTTGTGTGTGCGTGTTGAACAGCGATGTGTTGTGTATGTGTGTTGAACAGCGATGTGTTGTGTATGTGTGTTGAGCAGCGATGTGTTGTGTATGTGTGTTGAACAGCGATGTGTTGTGTGTGTTGAGCAGAGATGTGTTGTGTGTGGTGAACAGCGATGTGTTGTGTGTGTTGAGTAGCGGTGTTTTGTGTGCATGTGTGTTGAGTAGCGGTGTGTTGTGTGTGTTGAGTAGCAATGTGTTGTGTGTGTTGAACAGCGATGTGTTGTGTGTGTTGAGTAGCGATGTGTTGTGTGTGTTGAGCAGCGATGTGTTGTGTGTGGTGAACAGCGATGTGTTGTGTGTGTTGAGCAGCGATGTGTTTTGTGTGTGTTGAACTGCGATGTGTTCTGTGTGTTGAGCATCGATGTGTTGAGTGTGTTGAACAGTGATGTGTTGTGTGTGTTGAACAGCGATGTGTTGTGTGTGTGTGTGTGTGTTGAGTAGCGATGTGTTGTGTGTGTGTGTGTTGAGCAGCGATGTGTTGTGTATGTGTGTTGAACAGCGATGTGTTGTGTGTGTGTGTTGAGCAGCGATGTGTTGTGTCTGTTGAACAGCGATGTGTTGTGTGTGTGTGTTGAGCAGCGATGTGTTGTGTGCGTGTGTGTTAAACAACGATGTGTTGTGTGTGTGTGTTGAGCAGCGATGTGTTGTGTGTGTGTGTTGAACAGAAATGTGTTCTGTGTGTGTGTGTTTAGCAGCGATGTGTTGTGTTTGTGTTGAGCAGAGATGTGTTGTGTGTGGTGAACAGCGATGTGTTGCGTGTGTTGAGCAGCGATGTGTTGTGTGTGTTGAACAGCGATGTGTTTTTGTGTGTTGAACAGCTTGTGTTGTGTGTGTTGAGCAGCGATGTGTTGTGTGTGTTGAGTAGCGGTGTGTTGTGTGTTGAGTAGCGGTGTGTTGTGTGTGTGTTGAGCAGCGATGTGTTGTGTGTGTGTTGAGCAGCGATGTACTGTGTGTTTGTTGAGTAGTGGTGTGTTGTGTGTGTTGAGTAGCGGTGTGTTAAGGACATAAGTACATAAGAACGAAGGAACACTGCAGAAGGCCTACTGGCCCATGCGAGGCAGGTCCAAGTCTCCTACCGGCTTAAGCCAATGCACCCAACCTAGTCAGGTCAGGTCACATTGACTTAATTCTACGTCTTTCTAGAGAGTGCAGATTCAGGGCCCTTAGTCTATCCTCATATTGAAGGTTTCTGATACATGGGATCAACTTTGTCATCCTCCTTTGTACATTTTCCAGAGAATTTATATCCATTCTGTAATACGGTGACCAAAACTGTGTAGCATAATCTAAATGAGGCCTAACCAAGGATGTATAGAGTTGAAGAACAACCTGAGGACTCCTATTATTTATGCTTCTTGATATGAAGCCAAGGATTCTATTAGCTTTATTGCGAACACTTATGCACTGTTGTCTTGGTTTCAGATTACTGCTAACCAGAACTCCTAAATCTTTTTCGCAACGCAGTGATGTGTTCTGTGTGTGTGTTTAGCAGCGATGTGTTGTGTGTGTGTTGAGCAGAGATGTGTTGTGTGTGGTGAACAGCGATGTGTTGTGTGTGTTGAGCAGCGATGTGTTGTGTGTGTTGAACAGCGATGTGTTTTGTGTGTTGAACAGCGATGTGTTGTGTGTGTTGAACAGCGATGTGTTGTGTCTGTTGAGCAGCGATGTGTTGTGTGTGTTGAGTAGCGGTGTGTTGTGTGTGTGTTGAGCAGCAATGTGTTGTGCGTTTGTTGAGTAGCGGTGTGTTGTGTGTGTTGAGTAGCGGTGTGTTGTGTGTGTTGAGTAGCGGTGTGTTGTGTGTTGAGCAGCGATGTGTTGTGTGTGTGTGTGTTGAACAGCGATGTGTTGTGAGGAACATCTAAGAGAGAAGAGTGTACTTGGTGTTACGCCAACACTGGAGAGTGAGTGAGTCCTCACCTAATTGTACTCACCTAATTGAAGGTAAGAACATTGTTTTAGTTGGAGACAGTCAGGTTAAGTTTATGGATATGGCCTTTTGTCTATGGGACAGGAAGAGGAGGCACAGGGTATGTTTTCCTGGTGCTGTAATGGGGGATATTGTTAGCTGTGTGGACGAGATCATGAAAGGTAATGGGAGCAATCCTATTATCTGCCTCAGTGCGGGAGGCAACGATGTTGGCAGACTTAGGAGTGAGGACCTGATTAGCAGGTATAGGTCAGCAATAGAGACAATTAGGAAGAAGGGTGGGAACCCTGTCATATGTGGTATTTTGCCAAGGAGAGGAGTTGGAAACGAATGGTTGTCCAGGGTAATTGGTGTCAATTGCTGGCTGGACAAATACTGTAAGGAAAATGTGGTAACATTCATTGACAACTGGGACCTCTTTTATGGCAGAAATGACATGTATGCCAGGGATGGGGTTCATTTATCTAGGTCTGGGGTGGGGGGACTGGCAACGGCAGCGGAGGGAGCTGTTAGGGCTTTAAACTAGGAATGGATAGTGGTATGGGTTTTGGCGAGAATACAGTGAGTTCTTGGGGAACTAGTTATAGGCAGAATGAGGTGGATATCGGAAAGCCAATGGCACTAGGCGACAAGTACAGTAATAGGTTTAGTGAAAAAAGCAGATATGAGCAGGAAGGGTAAAGAGAAAGGAGGGTCTTTAAAATTATATTATGCTAATTGCCGTAGTGCTAGGAATAAGATGGATGAGTTGAGATTAGTTGCTAGTGCAGGTAACATTGATATATTTGCAATCACTGAGACTTGGTTTAATTCCAAAAGTCGGGATATGCCTTCGCAATGCCACATTCAGTGTTTTAAATTGTTCCAAAGAGTTAGAAATATCGGTAAAGGAGGTGGGGTGGCACTGTATGTCCAGATCACATGAACTGTTGCATAAAAATGGGTATTAAGTCTGAGGTAACACATACAGAGTCTATCTTTGTAGATGAATGGTTCAGAGAACCGACATGTTGATAAATTAGACACATGTGCAACTCTTGAGTATCTTTATTGAGGAAACGTTTCGCCACACAGTGGCTTCATCAGTCCATACAAAGGAGAATCTTGAAGAACAGGAGGAGAATGAGGTAATCAGTCCCTCAACCTTGAGTCGATGTGGTCAGTCCATCAATCTTGATTGATGATTCAAGATTGATGGACTGAACACATCGAATCAAGGTTGAGGGACTGATTACCTCATTCTCCTCCTGTTCTTCAAGTTTCTCCTATGTATGGACTGATGAAGCCACTGTGTGGCGAAACGTTTCCTCAATAAAGATACCCAAGAGTTGCACATGTGTCTAATTTATCAACAGAGTCTGTTTGGATAGAATTTTCAGAGGGGCATGAAAAATTAATTTTAGGTGTGATATACCGTCCCCCAAATTTAGATAGGGACCAGGGGAGACTACTATGGGAGGAAATTGTTAAGGCCACAAGGCACGATAATGTAGTAATTCTAGGAGACTTTAACTTTAGTCACATTGATTGGAATTTCTTGACTGAGAATTTAGAATCAAATGACTTCTTAGAAGTAGTTCAGGAATGTTTTTTGAAGCAGTTTGTGACAGAACCTACAAGGGGAAATAACCTACTTGATTTGGTTCTGGCGAACAAGGAAACCCTTGTTAATAATTTAGAAATTAATGAGGAACTTGGCACAAGCGATCACAAATCAATTACCTTAAGCATAGAATGGAAGTATGTTAGTAGGGACAACTCAGTGTCAGCTCCAGATTTTCGCTTAGCAGATTACAATGGGCTTAGAGAACACGTTTACCCCGTATAAAGAAATTAAATCAAATAGAAATGACCCAAAATGGATGAACAATAGACTGAAATATCTACTAGGGCATAAGAAAGGAATTTATAGGCGTATCAAAAGAGGTGAGGGTCATCTTATGAATCAGTATATTGACATTAAGAGGGACGTTAAAAAGGGGATAAGAAAAGCTAAAAGGGACTATGAAATTAAAGTTGCTAGGGATTCTAAAACTAACCCAAAACGTTTTTTCCAGGTATATAGAACAAAAGTCAGAGATAAGATAGGTCCCCTTAAAAATAACTATGGGCATCTTACTGACAAAGAGAATGAAATGTGCTCGATTTTAAATAATTATTTTCTCTCGGTTTTTACACAGGAAGGCACTAACAACATTCCAGTAATTAATATTTATAGTGGGCCAGAAGAAGATAAATTATGTAACATCACAGTCACTAGTGAAATGGTTGTGAAGCAGATAGACCAACTGAAGCAAAATAAGTCACCGGGTCCTGATGATGTTTTTTCAAGGGTTCTTAAGGAATGCAAAATAGAACTCTGTGAACCATTAACTAATATTTTTAAATTATCTCTTCAAACAGGTGTAGTGTTGGGATATTAACAAGGTCTTGAGGATATCTCTCCAAGAGAGAACCCGCAGTAATGGATTTAAATTAGATAAGTTTAGATTTAGAAAGGACATAGGAAAGTATTGGTTTGGAAATAGGGTAGTTGATGAGTGGAACAGTCTACCTAGTTGGGTTATTGAGGCTAGGACTTTGGGTAGTTTCAAATTTAGGTTGGATAAATACATGAGTGGGAGGGGTTGGATTTGAGTGGGACTTGCACATCGGAGCTTGTTTCTTGGGTGACATTGAAAATTGGGTTGGTCAAATGTTTGTTAGTGGGATGAATTGTAAAGGACCTGCCTAGTATGGGCCAACAGGCCTGCTGCAGTGTTCCTCCTTTCTTATGTTCTTATGTTCTTATATGTGGAAGATGGCTAATGTAATTCCTATTTTGAAAGCAGGGGACAAGTCGTTACCGTCAAATTACCGCCCAATAAGCCTGACCTCGATTGTAGGCAAATTGCAAGAGTCGATTATAGCTGAGATTATAAGAAGCCATCTCGATAAGCATAGCTTGGTTAATGATACTCAGCATGGATTCACTAGAAGCCGTTCTTGTCTAACTAATTTATTAACTTTCTTCAGTAAAGCTTTTGAGGCTGTTGATCACGATAAAGAATTTGATATTATTTACTTAGATTTTAGTAAGGCATTTGATAGAGTTCCGCATCAAAGACTGTTAAAGAAAGTGGCAGCTCATGGCATTCAGGGAAAAGTGCTCTCGTGGATCGAGTCATGGCTCACAGACAGGAAGCAGAGAGTGTCCATAAATGGGGTTAAATCCGAGTGGGGATCTGTAACAAGTGGCGTACCACATGGATCAGTCTTAGGCCCGTTGTTGTTTATAATATATATCAATGACCTTGATGAGGGTATTACTAGTGATATTGATATGAGCAAATTCGCCGATGACACAAAGATAGGTAGGATAATTGATTCAAACGTAAATGTTAGGGAACTTCGGGAGTATTTAGACAATCTCTATTCTTGGTCAGAAAAGTGGCAGACGCAGTTCAATGTAGATAAATGCAAGGTTCTGAAGCTCGGGAGTGTCCATAACCCTAGCACTTATAAGTTAAATAATGTAGAACTTAGCCATACAGATTGCGAAAAGGACTTGGGGGTTATGGTGAGCAGCAACCTTAAACCAAGACAGCAGTGCCTAAGCGTACGTAATAAAGCAAATAGATTATTGGGATTTATATCAAGAAGTGTGGTGGTGGTTGTGCAAGAAAGGTATAAAATACCGACAATATGAAAGCTAAGACACATGTGCAACATCTGGGTATCTTTATTGTAGACGTTTCGCCATCCAGTGGCTTTATCAATACAAATTCTAGGACATAACTTGAAGACAGTAGAACTATGTACAGAAGATGAGGTGGAAATAAATGGTATAAAATACCGACACAATGGCAATATAAACACAAATGCAGTATAATGTGATCCTTTATTGACTACGTTTCGCCCACACAGTGGGCTTTTTCAAGTCACAAACAGAACTACCTGGGGTGGAAGGAACGCGAGTATTTATAGTCCGGCTGAGGTCAGGTGAAGAATGCTGCATCTGATGATGTACGGAGTGGGGTTATAGAGTCTAAAAACTTGGGTAGCTTAGAAAGGAGATTGGATAAGTTTGTGAGCAGACCTTCTACAGTGTTCTTATGTGGGATAGCGATGAAGAAGTTTCTTGGCAAGTGGTTCAGCTATGTTATAGAAGCCACTATTCTGGTTGAAGTTGTCGGATATAGAAATAAGTGATGTTTCCAGGATTCTTCGGTATTGAGTGTTGTCTTCTGTGGCGATAAGTCTTGAGTTTCTGTAGTTTATCAAGTGGTTGTGTGAATTACGGTGTTGTACGCAGGCATTCCTTGTGTCGTCAGATCTGCTTGCGTATTGGTGTTCTGAAATACGTGTTTGGAGGTCCCTTGATGTTTCGCCCACATATAACTTGTTGCAGTCATTACAAGGGATTATGTATACCCCTGCAGAGGATGGAGGCTTGTCCTGCCTACTACTTGTGATGTCCTTTATGGTCGTGGTTGTGGAGGTAGATACTTGGAATGATGTTTTGGCAAAGATGTTGGAAACATGTTTGGTAATGGAGTTGGTGGGAAGGACTATGTATCTCTTCTCGGCAGTGTCTTCTCTGGGTGTGTTGAAGATGTTTAATGCTCGCCGTCTGCAGTCTCTGATGAAGTGACGAGGATAGTGGAGTTTAGAAAATATTTGTTCAATTATAGTGCATTCTTCCTCAAGGAACTCGTTGCTGCAGATTCTGAGTGCACGCAGGAAGAAGCCTATAATTACACCACGTTTAGTTTTGGTGTCGTGGTGAGAGTAGAAGTGGAGAAGATCGTTTTGGTTGGTGGGTTTTCGATAGACTTTAAAACGAAGTTCGTGGTCAGCTTTGCAGAGCAGGACATCAAGGAAAGGAAGAGTGTTGTCGACTTCTTCTTCAAGTGTGAACTGGATTGAAGGTTCGACCTGGTTGAGCTTGTCTTGGAGAGCTTGAACGTTGAAGCGTTTAGGAGTTATGAGGAGAATGTCGTCAACATAACGGAGCCAGGTGACAGACGAAGGAATAATGGTGGAGAAACGTTCGGCTTCTAGATGTTCCATGTATAGGTTCGCCAGGACTGCACTGAGTGGCGAACCCATGGGTAGTCCAAAAGTCTGCTGAAAGAGGTGATTTTCGAAAGAGAAACACGTAAAGCCAACACATAGTTCAACAAGGTCGATGAAATCGCTGGCTGGAATGGGAAGATCAAGTGAATCGTCAATTTTCCTGCGCAAGAGATCGATGGCTTGTGTAGTAGGTACTTTGGTGAATAGGGAAGTCACGTCAAGGCTGGAAAGTTTCTTGTTCCTGATGTTGATGTTGCGAATGCGATTGAGAAGATCACCTGAGTGTTTGAGATGTGCTGGACTGATAGTGCCCAAGAGTTTAGAGAGGTGTTTGGCGAGAATTCCTGAGAGCTGGTGGGGAGCACTGCCTATTCCCGAGGATATGGGCCTCAGTGGGATACCAGGCTTGTGAGTCTTTGGCAGGCTGTACATTCTGGCAGGTCTGGGGTTGCTGGGCATGGTGTGCAGAAGTTTCTTCCCTTGTTCTGAGCCCCTCAGAATGCGGCGAGTCCTTTGAAGAAAAGTTTTAGTAAGGTTGTCCACTTGGTTAGTTGTGAGAGGTTTGTAGGTATCTGGGTCATTAAGTAGATTGAGCATTTTGTTCCTGTAATCGTCAGTGTTCATGATAACAACACCACCTCCTTTATCAGCGGTGGTGACCCTGATGGTCGTGTCTTCTGCTAAACCTTTGAGTGCATTGATGTAACGTCGAGGTATGACTGGGGAGCTGCGTGTTGAGATGGCTGCTGAGATGATAGCCTTTTTGGAAGTCGGAGTCACCTGACCTCAGCCGGACTATAAATACTCGCGTTCCTTCCACCCCAGGTAGTTCTGTTTGTGACTTGAAAAAGCCCACTGTGTGGGCGAAACGTAGTCAATAAAGGATCACATTATACTGCATTTGTGTTTATATTGCCATTGTGTCGGTATTTTATACCATTTATTTCCATCGTGTCAAACACTGCAGTAGAAATGGATCCTTCACACAGAGAATACCTGGACCTTCTTCTAAAAGCTTACTCACTTCGCAACAGACACAATTTTCTTCGTGATTGCATCCAAGAAATGGTCTTACCAAGATCTACTCCTCCTCAAATTGCCAACATCAAACCACCTTTCTCCGATACAGCTCGGACCTACCTTGAAGAGTGTGCAGATGACTTAAACAATGCTACAAAGGAAGCTTTCCTCCAAGCCAGAACACTAGGCACAACACTCCGGGGCAACATGAACAGACGCACCGCCGAAATCATTCGCAGCAGAGTTACCACAGCGAATGTTCAACAGAAGATCAGACTTACTAGGAAACTACAAACACTCTGCGATAATAGTAATTGGAAAAGTTTAGGAAGACCTGAAATTATTCAAAATCTTTCATCTCGTCCACTGTCAACCACAGAAACTGAAGCCCTCAGCTTAGGCCTCAAATTCGCAACAGGAATTACGAAACCAAAACAAGACCTCAATTTCATCGCCAAAAACTACAGACACAATGACTCCGACTTCCAAAAAGGCTATCTTCAAGGCATCATCTCAGCAGCCATCTCAACACGCAGCTCCCCAGTCATACCTCGACGTTACATCAATGCACTCAAAGGTTTAGCAGAAGACACGACCATCAGGGTCACCACCGCTGATAAAGGAGGTGGTGTTGTTATCATGAACACTGACGATTACAGGAACAAAATGCTCAATCTACTTAATGACCCAGATACCTACAAACCTCTCACAACTAACCAAGTGGACAACCTTACTAAAACTTTTCTTCAAAGGACTCGCCGCATTCTGAGGGGCTCAGAACAAGGGAAGAAACTTCTGCACACCATGCCCAGCAACCCCAGACCTGCCAGAATGTACGGCCTGCCAAAGACTCACAAGCCTGGTATCCCACTGAGGCCCATATCCTCGGGAATAGGCAGTGCTCCCCACCAGCTCTCAGGAATTCTCGCCAAACACCTCTCTAAACTCTTGGGCACTATCAGTCCAGCACATCTCAAACACTTAGGTGATCTTCTCAATCGCATTCGCAACATCAACATCAGGAACAAGAAACTTTCCAGCCTTGACGTGACTTCCCTATTCACCAAAGTACCTACTACACAAGCCATCGATCTCTTGCGCAGGAAAATTGACGATTCACTTGATCTTCCCATTCCAGCCAGCGATTTCATCGACCTTGTTGAACTATGTGTTGGCTTTACGTGTTTCTCTTTCGAAAATCACCTCTTTCAGCAGACATTTGGACTACCCATGGGTTCGCCACTCAGTGCAGTCCTGGCGAACCTATACATGGAACATCTAGAAGCCGAACGTTTCTCCACCATTATTCCTTCGTCTGTCACCTGGCTCCGTTATGTTGACGACATTCTCCTCATAACTCCTAAACGCTTCAACGTTCAAGCTCTCCAAGACAAGCTCAACCAGGTCGAACCTTCAATCCAGTTCACACTTGAAGAAGAAGTCGACAACACTCTTCCTTTCCTTGATGTCCTGCTCTGCAAAGCTGACCACGAACTTCGTTTTAAAGTCTATCGAAAACCCACCAACCAAAACGATCTTCTCCACTTCTACTCTCACCACGACACCAAAACTAAACGTGGTGTAATTATAGGCTTCTTCCTGCGTGCACTCAGAATCTGCAGCAACGAGTTCCTTGAGGAAGAATGCACTATAATTGAACAAATATTTTCTAAACTCCACTATCCTCGTCACTTCATCAGAGACTGCAGACGGCGAGCATTAAACATCTTCAACACACCCAGAGAAGACACTGCCGAGAAGAGATACATAGTCCTTCCCACCAACTCCATTACCAAACATGTTTCCAACATCTTTGCCAAAACATCATTCCAAGTATCTACCTCCACAACCACGACCATCAAGGACATCACAAGTAGTAGGCAGGACAAGCCTCCATCCTCTGCAGGGGTATACATAATCCCTTGTAATGACTGCAACAAGTTATACGTGGGCGAAACATCAAGGGACCTCCAAACACGTATTTCAGAACACCAATACGCAAGCAGATCTGACGACACAAGGAATGCCTGCGTACAACACCGTAATTCACACAACCACTTGATAAACTACAGAAACTCAAGACTTATCGCCACAGAAGACAACACTCAATACCGAAGAATCCTGGAATCATCACTTATTTCTATATCCGACAACTTCAACCAGAATAGTGGCTTCTATAACATAGCTGAACCACTTGCCAAGAAACTTCTTCATCGCTATCCCACATAAGAACACTAAAAGCAAACAAGTTTAGGTAAGATCCCAATGGGATGAGCGGGGAAGACGGGACAGATGAAGAATATCTCTGGAGAGGAGTGTTCTTAGTAAGAGAAATAGAGCCAGGGCTTAACCCAGCAGCTAAGGCGATCGTGGGGCAGACTTGAGAACAGGAATAGCAGGGACTGTTGCATTGAACCTGTGGTAGTTGAAGTCTTGAATCTTGAGTAGCTGGCAGCAGGCTAGGTCACATCAGAGGGTAGAACACATATGGGAGTTATAGGAGCAACTGAGGAGGCAGGTTAGCAATGGAGCCATTTTCGAACTTTTTGAAGCTGCTTCTAGATAGGTGGTATAATTTAGCCTTGTTGCTGAAAGTGAAACGTAGACGCTTGATGAACTCAAGAACTTGGGTGAGTGTGAAGTAAAGCGGTGATTCACATGCATACTTGACTGTATGTATGTATAATGTTCGCCAAGACCGTAGTCCTGGCACGTGTCTCAATCTTGCGATGACCCGTCTCTGGCTCCCGAGGGAGAAAGGTTTCTACAATGATGCGACATATGCTGTTCAAGCACTCTTCTGGTCAGTTCAACTGGTGCATCTCATAAGCGACAACATCGTATGTACTCCTAACTATGGACACTAGCGAGGAGGAGGATATGTCGTTATCACAGGTAACAGCTTGTCTGGTTCGTTGACTCCATGGTACTCTAGTGTGGCCGCAGTCATCTCTGTTTCCTCTTCGGGAGGGAATATCACTCCTAGTTGCCTGCGGAGTGTCTCAGTAACTTCGCACTCCAGAAGATAGTGTGTTAGGGGCCGCTGGACAACGTGCTGACAGTACTGGCACATCTCCTCCTCAGCCTTGTCTACCATCATCTTGGCTGTGGGAAAGCCCAAACGAAGCCGATGGATGGCGGTACACTGCGCTCTGGACCAGCTTCTATCATATGGAGGGGGTTCTCTCTGAGTCGCTGCTCGGTACCACTGTTGAGATGGGGTATCACCTAAGACCTCCCCCATAAGTTTCATGGCTCTGGCAGCCACCAGTTTGGTCTGTCGTAGGCTGATTGGGACAGTAATCCCAACATGTGGATAGTCTGTTGCTGCCTTGGCTGCATCATCTGCCGCCTCATTTCCCCAGATGCCAGCATGGCTGGGGATCCAGTTCAATGTCGATCTGTTACCCTGAACTTCTAAGGCTGTCATTATGCTCAGGATCGATGTGATGAGGTGAACATTGTCCTGTGGTTGAGGATGGGAGAGGGCATTGATTGCAGACGTGGAATCAACATGTATGACAGGTCGGAGTCGATGTCGTAGGGCATGTGACAATGCCTGCTGAATCGCCACCAGCTCAGCTTGAAGGATCGTGCAGTGGTCAGGGAGTCGCCAGCCTTGTGTGTGACCATTGTGGTACAGTCCAGCTGCTGCTCTCTTCCTGTCAGGGTCGACAGAACCATCTGTGAAATACACTGCACATGTGCCTCCCTCTGCCAGTGCCATGCTTGTCTCAGCATGATTGCTGAGAGTGTCTTGACTGCAGAGACGCTTAGAGATGGGTAGCTGCATGATGCAAACATCGGCTGGATCTGGGCACCAGGGAGGTGCTGGATGGTACCCAGCAACAGGAAGGTCACAACTCTTCTCAAGGAGTAGTTGTATAGGCAGCAGCTTCCGCCCAGCAGCACAAAACGAACGAATCCAGGAGTAGTCCGTGAAGAGTGTGGGATCTTGTGACATGGTTGTCAATATCCGTCTCCTTAGTGGGGTACCTTGCTGCCTGTGCAGAATCGTGGCCACTTTGCAGGCGTTTATGTATCTTACTCTGTCAGCCAAGGAAGGAAGCCGGGCCTCAGATCTGAGACATACTGTGTTGGTCCAGATGGGGGCCCCAAGCATAGTTCTTATCGCCTGATTTTGTACGACCTCCACTCTTTGCCTGCTCTGCGGGAAGAGATGAGCTAACGCCGGTGCACCGTAGTCAATGAGCGAGCGTATAGCTTGTATATAGTACAAGCGAAGTACATCTTTGCTTGCCCCTGCACGGTGCCTCGTCATGGCTCTCATGGCGTTGAGTCTGAGTAGAGCACGTGACCTGACATACTCGGCCTGTTTCTGAAAGGTCAGCTTTTTATCAATGTAGATTCCCAAGTACAGGTAGGAGCCTGTCCACTCAAGTTCTATATCCTGAATACGTAATCTATTCACAGGATCTGGTCCCTTGAACATCATTGCAAGAGATTTCTCGGCCGAGATCTTGAGGCCTAGTTCCTTGCAAGACTGCATAATTAGGTCCAAAGCTCTCTGAGCCTGTCGTTCTAAATTGCCTTTCCCATTCACTACGAGTGCAAGATCATCAGCATAGCTGAGGAGCTGTGTACCACTATGAAAGGGAAGGCTCACAAGTTCCTGCATAAGGATGTTAAACAGGGTAGGACTGAGCGCACCTCCTTGTGGCGTACCGTTTTCCAGGGATTTAAAGGAAGAGTAGTGTCCCTGAAAGCTGACACAGGCCTGCCTGCCCCTAAGGTAGGACTCTATCCAGGCCAGGAGGCGTCCTTTGATTCCCTTCCGAGCTAGTATTGCCAGAATTGCTGTGGGGCTGGCTAGCTCAAATGCCTTTTCAAGGTCGAGGTAGACGACAATACTAGGTTTTTTGTTACTGTCAGCAATCTGGCTTAGTAGAGTGGTTATGCACTCTGCTGTACCCACTCCTTTGGTGAAGCCAAATATGTGATGATGAGAGGGTCCAAGTTTCCATAGGAGGCGGTTTAACACCATCCTCTCAGCAGTCTTGGCTAAGCAGCTGGTCAGCGATATGGGTCTCATACTGCCTGGGTCCTTGGGCTTTGGAATTGGTACGATTGTAGCTTTCTTCCAAGCTGCTGGGAGTGTCCTGGCCCTCCACGACTTGTTAATGACGTCTAGTATGGCCTCCCATCCACTCTGCCCAGCCCGTGCAATCATGGAGTACGTCACACCATCGATGCCCGGGGCAGTGTCACCTGTGTTCTTAATGGCACGTCGGAGTTCCAAGTCCGTGAGGTCTACATCAGTCACATCTTCCGACTCACATGCAGCTTGTATCGTTAGCTGGCGCTGTGGCAGAAGATCCGTCTGTATATTCCGGATGTCCTGTGGGAGCTGAGTGGAGGCTCCCCTGGAAGTGAAAAGCTCCACTAGTTTCTCTGCTTCCTGGGATGGGTTCGGGTGTGCTGGTGGCCTCGGCTTGCTCTTGCCAGTTGCTATGTTGAGCTTGCCCCATATCTCAGATAAGGTGGTGTGATGCCCGAATGTTGAGCACCACTCCAGCCATTTCTCAGTTTTTACTCTGAGAGAGATTCTGCGGGCATGCTGCACAATGGCTCTCAGAGTATTCCTGTTCTCTGCCGTAGGGTTACGCCTGTATAGCTTCCTAAAAGAGTTGATGCGGTGGTTCTGCTCCCGCACCTCGTCGTTGTAGAACCACCAGTCTCTTTTGTGAGTGCGTCCTGCGGACTTCTTTGGAATTGCGCACTCTGCTGCCTGGATGAGAACAGTGATTAGCTCCTGTTCAGCCGTATCACAGTCTTCAGATAGAGAGTATGTGGACCACCAGTCATGAAGATAATCCTGGAACACCTTCCAGTTGGCCCTCTTTACGTCCCATCTAGGAGGCAGCACAACTGTGGGAGGCCTGTTGATGTTGAAGGTGGTGATCACTGCAAAGTGGTCACTGACAAGGTGAGGATGAGTTTCCCATGTGGCTCCTGCTGCGAGTTGTCTTGACCCGAAGGTAAGGTCGAGGCAGCCACCCAACAGGTGTGTGGGGTCTCCATTGTTTAGCAACTTTACCTCTGGAATATCGTGTAGGAGCATTGCTATATGTCTGCCAGCAGCATTGGTTGCTGAGTGAGAGTGCAGCATTGGGTGATGTGCGTTGAAATCTCCACCCACAATAATACACTCAGTGCGTGCTAGTGCGAGGAGCTCTGCAATGTCGAGGGTGTGTCTTGGGTTCTTGTAGATGTTATAGATGGTAATGGGCGCCCCAGGTATGTGCACAAGGATGGCCTGTACCTCGACATCCTCCCCACAGTCCACAGGGTTGGCTATAACCTCGTGAGGTATTGTATTGGATACAAATACAGCTGTGCCTCTGCAGTGAATGCCCGGGTCCATGTGCCGAAAATACCCAGCAAAACCGGGTAGTCTTGGGCACATAGTCGGGACAGTCAGAGTTTCTTGTAGCAAGACGATGTCAACCCGATCCCGAATTACTGCCTCCAGCAAGAGGTGCTGTTTGCCCCTCAGGCCCTGAATGTTCCATTGTAGGACCTTGAGGGTGTGATTTGGTACCGAGGTTATTCCATCGCTGTTGTTTCCTGAGCTGGAGACTGAGTCCTGCCCGCTCTGAGAACCTGCAAATTCATGGCATCCACTGTCTCCTCTTCGGTCAGAAAGCACACTCTCAGGAGAGTACTGACCATCTGCCGGAATGCGCTCTGTTGTTCCGTGGAGTTGATTGTGTTGCAAATAAGATCCGTGAACACCTTGATGAGTGCTACGAGATCCTCCCTGGTGAGGGCCTGCTTTGGAGATGGGTTCGAAACAGTGGATATTATCTGGGCTGCTGTGGTCTGTAGGGACTGCTGAGGGTTGGATTTCTTTATTGTATGCACCGTGGTCTGTTGCTGTATACCAGGTTGAGTAGCCGGGATCTGCTGGTGAGGTGCCAGTTGAGTCTGCAAAGCGCCTGTGCCGGGTAAGGAGTGCCTGCGTTGTCGTGCTATGGCCGGTGGGGGCTCGTTTAGTGCAGCCTGCTGATCGCATTGACCAGATGCACCCTGTTGACGCCTCCTGTTCCTCTTGTTTCTGTTTCTTCGTTGAGGTAGGGGTGCAGGAGGTTCTTGACCTTGACGCCTGGTTGAGGCTTCTAGGGTTGGGAATTCCTGGGCATTGACTTGGTTTAGCTGCTGAGAGATCTGCGGTATGGCAGGGTTCTCTGCACCCATCGGCTTGATGATCCGTCGTAGCCTGTTGCCGAGTTTTTGGCGTCTTCCAGACTTCTTGAATTCTGGCGAGCCTCTCGGGGCATCGAGGATTCCAGGCATGGTGTTTCTGCCTGCAGTTCGGGCATTGTGGAGTGGGTGGCGATGCATTTTTCAGCTTGGTGATGCATTCCTCGGTAGGGTGGTGCTGGCTGCAGACACCGCAGATTACTCTGTTCGGACAGAGTGCACCCAGGTGTCCATAACGCTGACACTTGAAACAGCGAACTGGTTCTGCTGTGAAGGTCCTGACATCGTACCTGCCCCAAGAACCGAGGTCCAGCTGGGATGGCAGTGGTCCTACATGCTGAATGAGAACCTGTCGGGTTGGTGCGTTGCCTGCCGTCTTTGCCTTGAGACGTTGAGCTGACACCACACTGGGGTGAGCTGCTACTGCCTCGATGGGCATCATCAGCGGGTATCGCATCACTACACCCTTGGTGATCTTCTGCCGAGAGTCCAGTTCCTCCAGGGTGAATGAGCGATCTGTCTCCATGACTCTCTTCAAGGTGGTATACATTTCCTTGTTGAGAGGAGTCAATATTGGTTCTCCCCTCAAGTTGAACCATATCTTGAACTTCAGGTTGTGTCGTGATTCCAGGTATGAAACAACCCCATAGTGGGTTCTGTGGTCCCCATAAGACTTCACCTTGAATTTGCCAGGTCGGTTGAGCTGGTTTGCCTGCTCCTTGGATGGACGGTGCTTCTTCTTCTTGTCCACAGTGTTCCATCCCTCTTGGTTTTCGGGGGGTGCGGTGTTTATTTCCGCACCTGTTTCTATTGTCGCTGGCTCCATGGTTGGGACTGTCAGATCTGCTACAATGTGAGCAGGATCTTCCTCTTCCTCTCGCAACTTCTTCGCTAGAATTTCGCCCCACATTTCCAAATCTGAGTCCTCCGTCGTGTTCATGGAGCATCGTGACCTCTTCTTTTCGGCAGAAGCCATGTGCCTATCTTGTGATAAGGTAGTGAACTCCGTGAACTGAGTGTGTCAATGGATTGTCGTAATACGATTGTCTCAACACTGTCCACTGTTCGTGTACTTGACTGTTCCAGCACCAAGGCTTTTGTAGAGTTCAGTACAGGTCATGGTGTCAGTATTTGAAGGAGAAGTGTAAAAGGTAAGGTTTTCCCATGAAGGTTTACTGGAGTCGTCGTTGTCTTCCTCTTGAGGAGTGAATTCACTGGGAGAATCTACAGTGGTGGTAGCAGGTGACTGAGGTTCGACAGGAGCAGCTGTGAGGTGTAATGGTTGTGTAACAGCAGGCTGGGAGAGGTGGGAGACGGTGGCTGAGGCAACTTGATCAACGTTGTCAGCGGTGGAAGTGGTTATAGAAGTTACAGGAGCAGTTGCTTGGGCAGGAGACAGGTCTGCAGGTGCAGTAAAGTTCATGACATTGGGAAGGATCTTGAGGATGTCTTCTGAAGGTGTGGATTCCGGAAAATTGAAGGCAGGCATGTTGTTCAGACGGAATAGTTCGTTAATAGTGGTGTTGAAAGTGCCGGGGTTTGCTGCGTTTGCAAGGTGTGCATACACCATGCAGTACTACAGCACCTTGGAGGACTCTCCGTCGGGGAGTGGAGAGAGGGAGTTGCTGGGCGATGGTGCCTGTAGATTAGCGTGTAGAGTCTTGATGGTGTCGGTTTGTGGTTTGGTTATTGCAGCATATGTCGGTGAATTGGAGGTCTTCTTCAGAACTTTAGTTTTCTTCAATATGATTTCTTTCCTGAGTGGGCACTTAGCTGCAAGGGTATGATGGTTACCCTGGCAGTTAAGACATGTTGGTGCTGTAGTAATGGTGCAGGATCTGAAATCGTCTCCATCATTCCCACATTTTGAACAAAACTTCTTATTCTTGATGGGGCAGTCCTTGGTGGTGTGATTATAGGAGTAGCAGGTCCAGCAGTGGGAGATGTATGTGAAACGTTCTTGTTCTATATGACTTGGGTGAATGTAGTAATACGAGATGGCCAGACCGTCAGAGAGAGCTTGGGCAGCCATGGAGATGTCTGAGAATGTAATCTTTAGCATTGATGCGGCATTGGGGATCTTGGAGATGCTGTCTACCGAGGCCCACGTGTTTTGTTCCTCAATAGATGTCTTCAGTGCTTCAGTAGAGAGAGAGGTGACGATATTGTCCGGTCTTTTCACAAAGACTGAAAGTTTCGACTTCAAGAATGGAGACGGGGATAGAGTGAATTGTTTCGAAACGTTTCGTCTACACAGTAGGCTTCTTCAGTCGAGTACAGAAAAGTTGATAGAAGCAGAAGATACTTGAAGACGATGTAATCAGTCCATCACCCTTAAAGTTTTGAGGTGATGGACTGATTACATCGTCTTCAAGTATCTTCTGCTTCTATCAACTTTTCTGTACTCGACTGAAGAAGCCTACTGTGTAGGCGAAACGTTTCGAAATAAAGATACCTAACTGTTGCATATGTGTCTTACCTAACAATCTGTCGGTATTTTATACCATTTTAATGTTCATTCGGGTATCTTTATTGTAGACGTTTCGCCATCCAGTGGCTTTATCAATACAAATTCCAGGACATAACTTGAAGACAGTAGAACTATGTACAGAAGATGAGGTAATCAGTCCCTCAACCTAGGAGTAGGTGCGAACAGCACCATAGTCGTGGAGATTCTGAAGCAGAAGAAAGAATCCTGGCGCTTATATAGTAACGTCAGGTGAAGCAGACGAGGGCAAATTCACTGGTAGGCGGGATTCCCCAGTGGAAGTAGGTCCTTCTCAAAGATATGGGTTAGTTGTAGTAGTAGTTGTCGTAGTCGTGAAGGTTATGTACATGTCCTCAGAATTAAGATTCCATGATGTTGCAGTGTCTGACAAGTTGTGTACGAATGGTATATAATACCGACAAGATGAGAGTAAGACACATGTGCAACATCTGGGTATCTTTATTGTAGACGTTTCGCCATCCATTGGCTTTATCAATACAAATTCTAGGACATAACTTGAAGACAGTAGAACTATGTCGGGGGAGGAGTTTGGATTAAAGCCCGTGATAGTGGTGCCATCAGTGGATGTGTGTTTGTAGGTGCTACGGACCCGTTTCCTGGAGGGGGAGGAAGAGATGGATCTGTTTTTATGTTCTTTGGTCTGTCCGTCAGAAGTTGGGGTAGGTTTAGGTTTGAGTGGATTTTGTCTGGAGGAGGTGGAGTTGGACCTAGATGAGGTTTTGGTTGTGGTGGAGTGGGCGAAGGTGGATGCAGAGGAAGTGGAAGTTTTGGTAAGCTGTGAGGAAGTGGAAGCTTTGGAAGGGGATGAAGTGGGTAAGGAAGTGGGGGGAAGGGTGGTCGTAGCAGTAGCAGTAGGGGTGTTGGTGGGAGGTGTAGAAGTAGTGAGGAGAGGTAGTGGAGGAGGAGAGCTGGTGGGAGTAGGAAGTGGGGGGGTGGGAGAGAGGAAGGAGGGAGAGGTTGTAGGAGGCTTGGAAGAGAAGCAGGAAGGAGGGATAATTAAAGAGGGAAGATTGTTAGCAGACAAGATTAGGTTAAGGACATGTGAGTAGTCTGATTGGTAAGCTTGTGAGATTACCATCGCAGAGTGGGCAGCAGTGGCAAGTTGACAGTTAGTTTTGTAGTCTAGTGTGGGTGTAGAAGGAGAAGTGCTTGTAGTCTGTGTGTTGGTGTTTGATGTGTGTAGAGTAGAAGAGGTAGACCAAGTGCGTGGGGAGGCCCAGGCATTGGGGGTAGGGGAGGGAGGTGTGGAAGGGGAGGGAGGTAAGGAAGGGGAGGGAGGAGCAGGGAAAGGGTTGGGGAGGGAGGGAGGTTGGCTGGCTCTGAGGGAGGAGAGAATGTGCTTTCTAGAAGGGCAGGAATTTGCAAAGGCAAGAAGACTGGCTGTTATATAGGCATCAATGGATAAGGACGGGCAGCAGACGAGGGCATAGTCAGTGGTAGGCAGGATTCCCCAGTGGAAGTAGGTCCTTCCCAAAGAGATGGGTTAGTTGTAGCATCCGTGAAGATGGTCCTCTGAACCAAGATTCCATGATGTTGCAGTGTCTGACAAGTTGTGCAAGAAAGGTATAAAATACCGACAATATGAAAGTTAAGACACATGTGCAACATCTCGATATCTTTATTGTGGTATAAACCTTGGTAATAAATACCGACAAGTTGGTTTAGAAAGACACGTAAGCAAACACTAGTGTTTGCTTACGTGTCTTTCTAAACCATCTTTATTGTAGACGTTTCGCCATCCAGTGGCCTTTGCTCCAGATTCTCCTCCACCACGATGCTGTGAACACTAACTTCAAGGCTGAGGGACTGATTACCTCATCTTCTGTACATAGTTCTACTGTCTTCAAGTTATGTCCTAGAATTTGTATTGATAAAGCCACTGGATGGCGAAACGTCTACAATAAAGATACCCAGATGTTGCACATGTGTCTTAATTTCATCATAATCCCTTGTAATGACTGCAACAAATTATACGTGGGTGAAACATCAAGAGATCTCCAAACACGTATTTCAGAACACCAATACGCAAGCAGGACTGACGATACAAGGAATGCCTGTGTACAACATCGCAATTCACACGACCATTTAATTAACTACAGAAACTCAAGACTTATCGCCACAGAAGACAACACTCAATACAGAAGAATCATCGCTTATCTCTATAACCAACAATTTCAACCAGAACAATGGCTTCTATAACATAGCTGAACCACTCGCCAAGAAACTTCTTCATCGCTATCCCACATAAGAACGTAGAACACTGCAGAAGGTCTACAACTTGTCCAATACCCCTGCCAAGCTACCCAAGACTCTATAACCCCACCCGGTAGATCATCAGATGCAGCATTCTCCACCTGACCTCAACATTCTGAACCTGACTATAAATACTCCCGTACCTTCCACCCCATCCTGTCAATTCATCTCCATATTGTTTCATACTATGGAACAATGCTCTTCTCCAGACTGAGGGACTGACCACCTCAAAACTTTAAGGGTGATGGACTGATTACATCGTCTTCAAGTATCTTCTGCTTCTATCAACTTTTCTGTACTCGACTGAAGCCTACTGTGTAGGCGAAACGTTTCATAATAAAGATACCAAACTGTTGCATATGTGTCTTACCTAACAACCTGTCGGTATTTTATACCATTTTAATGTTCAGATCTGTTTGTGACTCGAAAAAGCCCACTGTGTGGGCGAACGTTGTCAATAAAGGATCACATTAAACTGCATATTTGTTATTTATGTGTTTATGTTTCCATTGTGTCGGTATTTTATACCATTTATTTTGTTAGGTAAGACACATATGCAACAGTTAGACAACTTTATTCCGAAACGTTTCGCCTACACAGTAGGCTTCTTCAGTCGAATACAAAAAATAGGCAGGAAGAGTAGAGATGTGAAGACGATGTAATCAGTCCATCACCCTTGTAGTCGTAGAATTTGAGGTTGTCAGTCCCTCGGCCTGGAGAAGTTCAGTTCCATAGTCAGGAACTATGGAACTGAACTTCTCCAGGCCGAGGGACTGATAACCTCAAATTCTACGACTACAAGGGTGATGGACTGATTACATCGTCTTCACATCTCTACTCTTCCTGCCTATTTTTTGTATTCGACTGAAGAAGCCTACTGTGTAGGCGAAACGTTTCGGAATAAAGTTGTCTAACTGTTGCATATGTGTCTTACCTAACAACCTGTCGGTATTGTATACCATTTTGATGTTCACCATTTATTTTGTTAGGTAAGACACATATGCAACAGTTAGGTATCTTTATTATGAAACGTTTCGCCTACACAGTAGGCTTCTTCAGTCAAGTACAGAAAAGTTGATAGAAGCAGAAGATACTTGAAGACGATGTAATCAGTCCATCACCCTTAAAGTTTTGAGGTGGTCAGTCCCTCAGTCTGGAGAAGAGCATTGAAGAAGCCTACTGTGTAGGCGAAACGTTTCATAATAAAGATACCTAACTGTTGCATATGTGTCTTACCTAACAACCTGTCGGTATTTTATACCATTTTAATGTTCACCATTTATTATCAAAGATACCCAAGAGTTGGAAATAAATGGTATCAAATACCTACACAGTGGAAATATAAACACATATGCAGTATAATAAATGAATCTCAGCATGGATTCACGAGAGGTCGTTCCTGCCTGACAAACTTACTGACGTTCTTCAATAGAACATTTGAGGCAGTTGACAGTGATAAGGAATATGATATTGTTTATTTGGATTTTAGTAAAGCCTTCGACAGAGTACCTCACAAGAGACTCTTAAGAAAAGTGGCAGCTCATGGTATAGGAGGTAAAGTTCTAGCATGGATTGAGGCAAGGCTTACCAATAGAAAGCAGAGAGTTACCATTAATGGAGTGAAATCTGAATGGGGATTAGTCACTAGTGGCATTCCACAAGGATCAGTTTTAGGCCCTCTCTTGTTCATAATTTACATTAATGACCTTGATGAAGGGATTACTAGTGACATGAGTAAGTTTGCTGATGATACAAAGATAGGCCGTATAATTCACTCTGAGGAGGATATCAATGAACTCCAGGACGATTTGAACAAATTAATGTCTTGGTCTGAGAAATGGCAGATGAAGTTTAATGTGGATAATTGTAAGGTACTTGCCCTTGGTAATGAAAATAACCCTCGAAGCTATAATCTAGGTGAAGTAGAGCTTGGTCATACAGAATGTGAAAAAGACTTGGGAGTCATGGTAAGCAGAAATCTAAAGCCAAGACAGCAGTGCCTCAGTGTGCGCAACAAGGCCAACAGATTACTTGGATTTATCTCAAGAAGTATAAGTAACAGAAGTCCAAAAGTTATTTTACAGCTCTATACATTAAAATGGTATAAAATACCGACAGGTTGTTAGGCAAGACACATATGCAACAGTTAGGTATCTTTATTGTGAAACGTTTCGCCTACACAGTAGGCTTCTTCAGTCAAGTACAGAAAAGTTGATAGAAGCAGAAGATACTTGAAGACGATGTAATCAGTCCATCACCCTTAAAGTTTTGAGGTGGTCAGTCCCTCAGTCTGGAGAAGAGCATTGTTCCATAGTATGAAACAATATGGAGAAGAAGTGACAGGATGGAGCTTTTTATAGCGCCAAGAGGTGAGACGTAGGCCACTAGGAGAGGTAAGAACTCAGATGTTGAGAAGTCAGGTCCCTCTCAAATCCAGCCCCTCTCACTAGTGGAAGTTGTCGAAGTTGATTGCAGGTCTGTACCAAGATACCCTTGTGTTGTGTACGAATGGTATATAATACCACTGCAACACAAGGGTATCTTGGTACAGACCTGCAATCAACTTCGACAACTTCCACTAGTGAGAGGGGCTGGATTTGAGAGGGACCTGACTTCTCAACATCTGAGTTCTTACCTCTCCTAGTGGCCTACGTCTCACCTCTTGGCGCTATAAAAGCTCCATCCTGTCACTTCTTCTCCATATTGTTTCATACTATGGAACAATGCTCTTCTCCAGACTGAGGGACTGACCACCTCAAAACTTTAAGGGTGATGGACTGATTACATCGTCTTCAAGTATCTTCTGCTTCTATCAACTTTTCTGTACTTGACTGAAGAAGCCTACTGTGTAGGCGAAACGTTTCACAATAAAGATACCTAACTGTTGCATATGTGTCTTGCCTAACAACCTGTCGGTATTTTATACCATTTTAATGTTCAATCTGTCAGACACTGCAACACAAGGGTATCTTGGAACAGACCTGCAATCAACTTCGACAACTTCCACTAGTGAGAGGGGCTGGATTTGAGAGGGACCTGACTTCTCAACATCTGAGTTCTTACCTCTCCTAGTGGCCTACGTCTCACCTCTTGGCGCTATAAAAGCTCCATCCTGTCACTTCTTCTCGTAGTACACTGTCGCTCGATCACACAGTCCGATCATACAGTTGCTCTACACCGCAAGAAGCCTCTCTTCGACCCCGTCGGGGTGTAGAATTTATATTCTACAAACGTGATATCCTTTTCACAATGCTGTCGAATCGTGTGAAAATCAAGCCTGTGAATGGTGCAATAAATGACTCCTCGAAGTTAGCTTTAGCTACTGTCGTTAAGACCCGCCTGCAGGTCAAATTTACGGCAATCCACTCTCTGAAAGACTCCTTCATTGTCGTCTGCACAGACGACACGGAAGCATCAAAACTTATGGACGACTCTTCAATCAGGACCCTACAAACACAACAATTCACTCTATCCCCGTCTCCATTCTTGAAGTCGAAACGTTCGGTCTTTGTGAAAAGACTGGACAATATGGTCACCTCTCTCTCTACTGAAGCACTGAAGACATCTATTGAGGAACAAAACACCTGGGCCTCGGTAGACAGCATCTACAAGATCCCTAACGCCACATCTATGCTAAAGATTACATTTTCAGACATCTCCATGGCTGCCCAAGCTCTCTCTGACGGTCTGGCCATCTCATATTACCACATCCACGCTAGTCATATAGAACAAGAACGTTTCACATACATCTCCCACTGCTGGACCTGCTACTCCTATAAACACACCACCAAGGATTGCCCCATCAAGGATAAGAAGTTTTGTTCAAAATGTGGGAATGTTGGACACGATTTCAGATCCTGCACCATTACTACAGCACCAACTTGTCTAAACTGCAAGGGTAATCATCATACCCTTGCAGCTAAGTGCCCAATCAGGAAAGAAATCTTACTGAAGAAAACTAAAGTTCTGAAGAACACCTCCAATTCACCGACACACGCTGCAATAACCAAACCACAAACCGACACCACCAAGACTCTACACGCTAATCTACAGGCACCATCGCCCAGCAACTCCCTCTCTCCACTCCCAGACGGAGATTCCTCAAAGGTGCTGTACTGCATGGTGTATGCACACCTTGCAAACGCAGCAAACCCCGGCACTTTCAACACCACTATTAACGAACTATTCCGTCTGAACAACATGCCTGCCTTCAATTTTCCGGACTCCACACCTTCAGCAGACATACTCAAGATCCTTCCCAACGTCCTGAACTTTACTGCACCTACAGACCTGTCTCCTGCCCAAGCAACTGCTCCTGCAACTTCTATAACCACTTCCACCGCTGACAACGTTGATCATGTTGCCTCAACCACCGTCTCCCACCTCTCCCAGCCTGCTGTTACACAACCATTACACCTTACAGCTGCTCCTGTCGACCCTCAGTCACCGGCAACCACCATTGTAGATTCTCCCAATGAATCCACTCCAGAAGAGGAAGATAACGACGACTCCAGTAAACCCTCATGGGAAAACCTTACCTTTTACACTTCTTCAAATACTGACACCATGACCTGTACTGAACTCTACAAAAGCCTCGGTGCTGGAACAGTCAAGTATGCATGTGAATCACCGCTTCACTTCTCACTCACCCAAGTTCTTGAGTTCATCAAGCCTCTACGTTTCACCTTCAGTAACAAGGCTAAACTATACCACCTATCTAGAAGCAGCTTCAAAAAGTTCGAAAATGGCTCCATTGCTAACCTGCCTCCTCAGTTACTCCTATAACTCCCATATGTGTTCTACCCTCTGATGTGACCTAGCCTGCTGCCAACTACTCAAGATTCAAGACTTCAACTACCACAAGTCCAATGCAACAGTCCCTGCTATTCCTGTTCTCAAGTCTGCCCCACCATCGCCTTAGCTGCTGGGTAAGCCCTGGCTCTATTTCTCTGACTAAGAACACTCCTCTCCAGAGCTATTCTTCATCTGTCCCATCTTCCCCGCTCATCCCATTGGGATCTTACCTGAACTTGTTTGCTTTGCTTTCAACTTCCGATTGTGACCCCTTGTTTCTGTGTCCCCCCTCTGGAACATCCTGTCTCTGTCCACCTTGTGTATTCCACACAGAATTTTGTATATCATTATCATGTTTCCCCTAACCTTCCTGTCCTCCAGTATCGTCAGGCCGATTTCCCTTAACCTTTCTTCATAGGACATTCCCCTTAGCTCTGGAACTAGCCTTGTTGCAAACCTTTGCACTTTCTCTAATTTCTTGACCTGTCTGACCAGGTGTGGGTTCCAAACTGGTGCTGCTTACTCCAGTATGGGACGGACGTACACAGTGTATAAAGTCTTGAACGATTCCTTACTGAGGTACCGGAACGCTATTCTCAGGTTTGCCAAGCGCCCGTATGCCGCAGCAGTTATCTGGTTAATGTGTGCTTCTGGCGATGTACTCGGTATTATACTCACTCCTAGGTCTTTCTCCTTGAGTGAGGTTTGCAGCCTTTGGCCTCCTAACCTATACTCTGTCTGCGGTCTTCTTTGCCCTCCTCCGTCCTTCATGACTTTGCATTTGGCTTGGTTAAATTCTAGGAGCCAGTTTCTGGACCACGCATCCAGCTATCCAGGTCTTTGTAAACCTGTCTGGTCCGCTTCTGATTTAGTTCTCCTAATTAACTTCACGTCATCTGCAAACAGGGACACTTCTGAGTCTATCCCTTCCTTCAAGTCGTGTGTGTGTGTGTATGTACTAACCTATTTGTGGTTCTAGGGGTCGATTCATAGCTCCTGGCCCCGCCTTTTCACTGGTCGCTACTAGGTCCTCTTTCTCCCTGCTCCATGAACGTTATCAAACCTCGCGTTAAAACTATGTATGGTTCCTGCCTCCACTACGTGTACTCACCTAGTTGTGGTTACAGAGGTCGAGTCACAGGTCTTGGCCTCGCCTCTTAGCTGCCGGTACTAGGTCAGTCTTCCCACTCCATGAGCTTTATCATATATCTTCTTATAGCTATGTATGGATCCTGCCTCCACTACATCACTTCCCAGACAATTCCACTTCCTGACAAGTCTGCGACTGAAGAAATACTTCCTAACATCCCTATGATTCATATAAGTCTTCAGCTTCCAAATGTGACCCTGTTGTTGCTGTGTCCTATCTCTGGAACATTCTGTCTCTGTCTACTTTGTCGATTCTTCTCAATATTTTGAATGTTGTTATCATATCCCCCATATCTCTCCTGTCCTCCAGTGTCGTCAGGTCGATTTCTCTTAACCTCTCCTCGTAGGACATACCCCTTAGGTCCGGGACCAAACTAGCTGCATACCTAGGCACTTTCTCTAGTTTCCTTAAGAGCTTGGCTAGGTGTGGATTCCATACTGGAGCCGCATATTCCAATATGGGCCTAAGGTACACAGTGTACAGGGTCCTGAGCGATTCCTTATTAAGATGTCCGAATGATGTTCTTAAATTTACTAGGGGCCTGTAAGCTGCCGCAGTTATTTGGTTGATATGCGCCTCAAAAGATGTGCCTTGTGTTATACTCACCCCAAGATCCTTTTCCTTGAGTGAGGTTTGTAGTCTCTGGCCCCTCAGACTGTACTCCGTCTGTGGTCTTCTTTGTCCTTCCTCAATCTTCATGTCTTTGCATTTGTTGGGGTTGAACTCCAGGAGCCATTTGCAGGACCAGGTCTGCAACCTGTCCAGATCCTTTTGTAGTTCTCCCTGATCCCCTTCCGATTGAATTCTTCTCATCAACTTCAGGTCATCTGCAAACAGCGACACTTCGGAGTCTATTCCTTCAGTCATGTCGTTCACTAATATCAGAAACAGCATCGGTCCTTTGGACTTATCCCTCTGGATCCCCGCTCGTCACAGGCGCCCACTCTGACGCCTCGCAACGTACCATGACCAGCTGTTGTCTTCCTAACAGGTATTCCCTGAACCATTGCAGAGCCTTCCCTGTTATCCTTGCCTGGTCCTCCAGATTTTGCAATAGTCTCTTGTGTGATACTGTGTCAAACGCCTTCTTACAGTGCAAGAAAATGCAATCTACCCACCCCTCTCTCTCTTGTCTTACTGTTGTCACCCTGTCATAGAACTCCACTTGGTTTGTGACACAGGATTTCCCGTCCCTGAAACCGTGTTGGCTGTTGTTGATAAGCTCATTTCTTTCTAGGTGCTTCACCACTCTTCTGATGATCTTCTCCATGACTTTGCATACTATACATGCCAGTGACACTTGTCTGTAGTTTAGTGCTTCATGTCTATCTCCTTTTTTATAAAATGGGACTACGTCCGCTGTCTTCCATACCTCAGGTAGTCGCCCTTTTTCTATAGATGTGCTGAAGATTGTTGTTAGTGGAACATACAGTGCCTCAACTCCCTCTCTCAGGACCCATGGAGAGATGGTATTCGGCCCCATCTCCTTTGAGGTATTTTGCTCGCTTAGCAGCCTCTTCACTTCTTCCTCAGTTGAATGTATTGTGTACAACTCTTGAAGGTGTACCCCACCTCTTTGTCTTTCTGGAGTCCCTTCAGTCTCCTCTGTAAACACTTTTTGAATCGCATGTTGAGTTCCTCACATTCTTCAGGGTTGTTTCTTGAGATCTCCCCTCCTCATCAGCCTGATTACCTGGTCCTTGACTTTCGTTTTCCTTCTGATGTGGCTGTACAACAGCTTCGGGTCAGTTTTAGCTTTCACTGCAGTGTAATTTTAGTATTGCCGTTTGGCCTCCTTTCTTTCCTGTTCATATTTATTTCTGGGTCTATGACTTTTTTCTTATTCTCCTGCCTTCTATATTTCTTCATTCTCTAGTACACTTCATTTTAGCCTCTCTACACCTTTGGGTGAACCAAATTCCATCATATCGTTTACTGACTTCCCTGCCAGTTCTCTGTCCCACTGAATCCCTCAAATTCTTCATGCCTGTGTAGTCCTGTCTTTTGTAGTCTGGCTTCGTTCGTCCTGCCCTTCCTGCTTTCCTCTCCACTTGTAACTCTTCAATGTATTCGAAGCTCAGAGCCATGTGATCACTGGCCCTGAAGGGTCTCTCATATGTGATGTCCTCAATATCTGCACTATCCTAGGTGAATATTTGGTCCAGTCTCACTAGTTCATTCTCTCCTCTCTTTCTCTGGTAGTCTCCTTTACGTGTTGGAGCATGAGGTTTTCCAGTACCACCTCCATCATCTTAGCCCTTCACGTTTCTGGGCCCACATGTGGCTCCAGATTTTCCCAGTCGATTTAATTGTGGTTGAAGTCACCCATAATCAGCAGCTTTGCCCTGCTCGCATAAGCCCAATAGGCCACTTCAGTCAATGTGTCAATCATTGTTCTATTATTCTCATCACATTCTTGCCATGGCCTCCTGCTGTTCTGTGGTGGGTTATACATCACTGCACTTACCACCTTGGGACCTCCAGACTGAAGTGTTCCTATTATGTAGTCTCTTGCTTCTCCTTTGTCTCCTTTCTTCAGGTCATCAAATTCCCATCGGTTTTTGATGAGCAGTGCCATTCCTCCATCCCTTCTGTTCCCTCTGTCTTTCCTGAAGATCTGATATCCCGTTGGAAAGATGGCATCTGTTATCATTCCCGTGAGCTTGGTTTCTGTGAGAGCTATGATGCCAAGCGATGTCTTTTTGACTCTTTCGTGCCACTCCTAATTATTCGTTATTCCATCAGCAATGGTGTACCATACCTTAAGTTTCCTCTCAACCACTGTGTTCTGGGGGTCTGTAAGGGAGGGAGACCTGGCAGTGTACTGTGGGATTCTAGAGTGTACTGTGGTGGGGGGGGCTGTAAGTGTGGATTGTGGTTTGTGTTGGGATAGCGTGTTTGGTTGTGGGGTTCTAGGGGTGGTTCTGTGTGTGCCTGCACTTGCTTGTTGCTCTGCCCTACTGTTTTGGTCCTCTGCTGCTTCTGTCTTTGTATCTCCTCCTAGCCCCTTTCACCTGTGTGTCCTCTCCCTCAGCTGCTGTCGTTCTGACCCTGTTCTGTCTCGATCTAGGAACACCTTCCTTTATGTTGACGATTCCTTCAGCCGTGATTTCTCTTGTAGGATCCTGATTGGCACCGTATCTGTCTTGAAAGTGAACTTGAAAGACCTGTTTCTCTCCTCCGAGTGTGTGTGTATATGTGTGTGTATTTATGTGTGTCTGAGTGTGTATACTCACCTAATTGTATTCACCTATCTATGGTTCCGGGGGTCGAGTCACAGCACCTGGCCCTGCCTATTCACCTGGCCCTGTCTATTCACCTGGCTGCTACTACTAACCCGGTCACTCTTCCCGCTCCATGAGGTGTGTGTGTGTGTGTACTCAACTAGTTGAGGTTGCAGGGGTCGAGTCCAAGCTCCTGGCCCCGCCTCTTCACTGGTCACTACTAGGTCACTCTCCCTGAACCTTGAGCTTTATCATACCTCTCCTTAAAGCTATGTATGGATCCTGCCTCCACTACATCGCTTCCCAAACTATTTCACTTACTGACTACTCTGTGGCTAAAGAAATACTTCCTAACATCCCTGTGATTGATTTGTGTCTTCAGCTTCCAACTGTGTCCCCTTGTTGCTGTGTCCATTCTCTGGAACATCCTGTCTTTGTCCACCTTGTCATTTCCTCTCAGTATTTTGTATGTCGCTATCAAGTCCCCCCTATCTCTCCTGTCCTACAATGTCGTCAGGTTGATTTCCCTTAAATTCTCATCGTAGGATATACCTCTTAGCTCTGGGACTAGTCTTGTTGCAAACCTTTGCACTTTCTCTAGTTTCTTTATGTGCTTTGTTGGTGTGGGTTCCAAACTGGTGCCGCTTACTCCAATATGGGCCTAACGTACACGGTGTACAGGGTCCTGAACGATTCCTTATTGAGATGTCGGAATGCTGTTCTGAGGTTTGCTAGGCGCCCATATGCTGCAGCAGTTATTTAGTTGATGTGCGCTTCAGGAGATGTGCCTGGTGTTATACTCACCCCAAGATCTTTTTCCTTGAGTGAGGTTTGTAGTCTCTGGCCTCCTAGACTGTACTCCGTCTGCGGTCTTCTTTGCCCTTCCCCAATCTTCATGACTTTGCACTTGGTGGGGTTGAACTCCAGGAGCCAATTGCTGGACCAGGTCTGCAGCCTGTCCAGATCCCTTTGTATTTCTGCCTGGTCTTCGATCGAATGAATTCTTCTCATCAACTTCACGTCATCTGCAAACAGGGACACCTCAGAGTCTATTCCTTCCGTCATGTTGCTCACAAATACAAGAAACAGCACTGGTCCTAGGACTGACCCCTGTGGGACCCCGCTGGTCACAGGTGCCCACTCTGACACCTCGCCACGTACCATGACTCACTGCTGTCTTCCTGACAAATATTCCCTGATCCATTGTAGTGCCTTCCCTGTTATCCCTGCTTGGTCCTCAGTTTTTGCACTAATCTCTTGTGCGGAACTGTGTCAAACGCCTTCTTGCAGACCTAGAAAATGCAATCCACCCATCCCTCTCTCTTATGTCTTACTGCTGTCACCATGTCATAGAACTCCAGTAGGTTTGTGGCACAGGATTTCCCATCCCTGAAATCATATTGGCTGCTGTTGATGAGATCATTACTTTCTAGGTGTTCCACCATTCTTCTCCTGATAATCTTCTCCATGACTTTGCATATTATACATGTCAGTGACACTGGTCTGTAGTTTAGTGCTTCATGTCTGTCTCCTTTTTTAAAGATTGGGACTACATTTGCTGTCTTCCATGCCTCAGGCAATCTCCCTGTTTCGATAGATGTATTGAATATTGTTGTTAGGGGTACACATAGCGCCTCTGCTCCCTCTCTCAGGATCCATGGAGAGATGTTATCCGGCCCCATTGCCTTTGAGGTATCTAGCTCACTCAGAAGCCTCTTCACTTCTTCCTCGGTTGTGTGTACTGTGTCCAGCACTTGGTGGTGTGCTCCAACTCCGTCTTTCTGGAGCCCCTTCTGTCTCCTCTGTGAACACTTCTTTGAATCTCTTGTTGAGTTCCTCACATACTTCACGGTCATTTCTTGTTGTCTCTCCTCCTTCCTTCCTTAGCCTGATCACCTGGTCCTTGACTGTTGTTTTCCTCCTGATGTGGCTGTATAACAGTTTCGGGTCACATTTGGTTTTTGCTGCTATGTCGTTTTCATATTATCGTTGGGCCTCCCTTCTTATCTGTGCATATTCATTTCTGGCTCTACGACTGCTCTCCTTATTCTCCTGGGTCCTTTGCCTTCTATATTTTTTCCATTCCCTATCACACTTGGTTTTTGCCTCCCTGTACCTTTGGGTGAACCATGGGCTCGTCCTGGCTTTTTCATTATTCCTGTTACCCTTGGGTACAAACCTCTCCTCAGCCTCCTTGCACATTGTTGCTACATATTCCATCATCTCATTAACTGGCTTCCCTGCCAGTTCTCTGTCCCACTGAGCCCCGTTCAGGAAGTTCCTCATTCCCGTGTAGTCCCCTCTCTTGTAGTTTGGCTTCATTTGTCCTGGCCTTCCTGCTTCCCCCTCCACTTGTAGCTCTACTGTGTATTCGAAGCATAAAACCACATGATCGCTGGCCCCAAAGTGTCTTTCATATGTAATGTCCTCAATATCTGCACTACTCAAGGTGAATACTAAGTCCAGTCTTGCTGGTTCATCCTCTCCTCTCTCTCTTGTAGTGTCCCTTACGTGTTGCTGCATGAAGTTTTTCGATACCACCTCCATCATCTTAGCTCTCCATGTATCTTGGCCCCCATGTGGCTCCAAGTTCTCCCAATCGATCTCCTTGTGGTTAAAGTCACCCATGATCAGGAGCTTTGCCCTGCATGCATGAGCTCTTCTGACCACTGCAGCCAGTGTGTCAACCATTGCTCTATTGCTCTCGTCATACTCTTGCCTTGGCCTCCTGCTGTTCTGTGGTGGGTTATACATCACTGCAATTACCACCTTGGGACCTCCAGAGTGAAGCGTTCCCACTACGTAATCACTTGCTTCTCCGCTGTCTCCTCTCTCCAGCTCATCAAAATTCCATCGGTTTTTGATCAGCAGTGCCACTCCTCCACCCTCCCCTGTTCCCTGTCTTTCCTCAGGATCTGGTATCCCGTTGGAAAGATGGCATCTGTTATCATACCTGTAAGCTTGGTTTCTGTGAGTAAGCTTGGTTTCTGTGAGTAAGCTTGGTTTCTGTGTGTCTGTGTGTAATTACCCAGTTCTCTGTGACACACGAAACATAATAGTGTACTGCCAAAGAATTGTCCTGTATGACAATGACAACGGGAAGTAAGTCACAGTTGCTACAGTGATATTGAGGCAAATGACCAGTGATATACAATAAAAATAGTGATAGGTCACTGATAGCCAGTGAAGGTGGAAAACAATGTACCAGTGACGGTGGGTAGCAGTGTATCAGTGATGGTTAGTAGCAGTGTACCAGTGATGGTGGGTAGCAGTGTACTAGTGACGGTGGGTAGCAGTGTACCAGTGACGGTGGGTAGCAGTGTATCAGTGATGGTTAGTAGCAGTGTACCAGTGATGGTGGGTAGCAGTGTACCAGTGACGGTGGGTAGCAGTGTACCAGTGAGGGTGGGTAGCAGTGTATCAGTGATGGTTAGTAGCAGTGTACCAGTGATGGTGGGTAGCAGTGTACCAGTGACGGTGGGTAGCAGTGTATCAGTGATGGTTAGTAGCAGTGTACCAGTGATGGTGGGTAGCAGTGTACCAGTGACGGTGGGTAGCAGTGTACCAGTGACGGTGGGTAGCAGTGTACCAGTGATGGTGGGTAGCAGTGTACCAGTGACGGTGGGTAGCAGTGTACCAGTGATGGTTAGTAGCAGTGTACCAGTGATGGTGGGTAGTTGTGTACCAGTGATGGTGGCTAACAGTGTACCAGTGATGGTGGGTAGCTGTGTACCAGTGATGGTTAGAAGTAGTGCACCAGTGATGGTGGGTAGCAGTGTACCAGTGACGGTGGGTAGCAGTGTACCAGTGATGGTTAGTAGCAGTGTACCAGTGATGGTGGCTAACAGTGTACCAGTGATGGTGGCTAACAGTGTACCAGTGATGGTGGGTAGCTGTGTACCAGTGATGGTTAGAAGTAGTGCACCAGTGATAGTGAGTAGCAGTGTACCAGTGATAGTTGATAGCAGTGTACCAGTGATGGTGGGTAGCAGTGTACCAGTGATGGTGGGTAGCAGTGTACCAGTGATGGTTTATAGCAGTGTACCAGTGATGTTGGGTAGCTATATACCAGTGGAGGTGGAAAGCGGGTAGCTGTATATCATTGATGCGAGGAGTCAGTGATGGTGCCACAGTGCAGAAGGGTGCCAGATTGAGGCAGGGCGACAGTAATACGGTGTGTTGAACTGAGCAGAGTGCCAGAGTGTCGTGCCTCGCCTGGTGATGAAGTCACGGCATCTGTTGACACAAAAAGTGTCTCGTTAATCCGGGTTTTCCGTTCGTGTTTATCACCTGGGTCTTACCCCCTTTTTTGTTTCTTAGTAATGAATGAGACGCAACGTATCTCTTTTATCTCCCATCTTTCTCTCTCTCATGGAATTCTGAGGTTCACTGATACACACATTCCATAATAATGGACCAAGTTCACTTCCTTGTGTTACAATGTCTTATATCCTCTGTCCCACTGAGAACTTCTCTTGGAGATCTACCTTCAATGCAATCACTTGGCAGACGTAATGCAGGGCCAGAGACGCCTAGTGCCAGCAGTTTTGTCAAGAGTCCCTGGTGCCATACTCTGTCAAATGAATGTACCAACAATATCTAGTGCTACTTCACAGCTGACCACCCATTCATCCAGTTTCTTTTCTGAAGCCTTATTGTCGGTCATAACAAGAAAAAGTTGTAGTGAAAATACGTTGTCACCTGCCGTGAATGTATTGTCTCCAGTGATTAACAGGAATGACACTTGTCAGTGATTAACAGGAGTGACACTTGTCATTGATTAACAGAAGTGACACTTGTCATTGATTAACAGGAGTGACACTTGTCAGTGATTAACAGGAGTGACACTTGTCTGTAGATGCTGTTTTCCGCTTTGCTCTTCTTTTTGTGAACAGGGACTGCATTTGCCTCTGTCCAATGAGATGGCCATGACACTGTGGAAGGTAGTGTGTTAGAGGTGATGTTAGCTGCTCTGCATATCTACTTAGTAATCTTGTGCTCACCTTTGTCTTACATTCATACCTTGCTCTGGGGATTTAAGGAGATATACTTTATCTTGCTTTTTTGTCACTTATGACAACATTGAAACAATTATTGTGGCTACCGAATGAAGGTTCCCTGACGTGATTAGGAACTTGCATCTTGGCAGGAAATTGTTCTGCAATAGACCAGCTTTTACTGGATTGCCAGCTTTCTTTTTTTTTTTTTGAGTCACCCTCCCATCTAGTGATGGTTCAGTTTTCTACTTATTTCATTTGCTAACAGGCATATATGTGGAGTATCCTATTATAGGTAGTGGGATGCCCCTTATACTTTATCCAAGCCTTGTACCAACAGTAGCTTCCTCTCGACAACAAAAGTCAGTCCACGGTTTATCTGAAAGCTTCGTTACTTACTGCCAATGAGTTATGCACTTGTGTTAGAGATTAAGGATATGTTTAAGGAAGGTATTCACTTGGTTATCTGCATCACTTTGGAGAAGAGCATTCGAATCGTAGGCGAGAAGCTCCAAGCGAAGGGTCGGTCAATTTCCTTTCTCCAAGAACGATGTTGTGCCTGATGATTCTTCGCCTCATTCTGATGACATCTTCAGTGTCGTAAAGACAACCTTGTCATCAGATAAACAAACATAATAAAGAGGTCTGCAAGTGACTGTCTTCAGTGACTGTCTTCACTTGCTACTAGGTCAAAGGATGAGCCACATATTTAAGTAGAGAAATCTACAAAGTTTTCTGCCAGGTACTACAAGAAGCTCATCAAAATTCCGTCTTGTATATGTTGGATGTGGTCACCAACAATTATATTATGTTAACATTCATGATGTTTAATATTAGGAAATTTATGGGGACTGCTGACTGCATAATCAATAGAACATTCACCCGTTTTCTGTCACTGAATGTTCGACCACAAGTGTTGTGTTGACAGTTCAGTTAGCGCTAAATTTCATTTAGATATTGTTCACTATAAACAAGATTTGCATCACAGCATTAAACTGTATTTTTCCTCTCAAGGATAATGTCCTCAGATGTTTACACAATAATGTCCTCAGATGTTTACACAATAATGTTCTCAGATGTTTACACAATAATGGCCTCAGATGTTTACACAATAATGTCCTCAGATGTTTACACAATAATGTTCTCAGATGTTTACACAATAATGTCCTCAGATGTTTACACAATAATGTCCTCAGATGTTTACACAATAATGTTC
>NW_027195740.1:80000-107500 GCF_038502225.1 Cherax quadricarinatus
CTCTCCTCCTGATAATCTTCTCCATGACTTTGCACACAATACATGTCAGAGACACAGGTCTGTAGTTTAGTGCCTCGTTTCTGTTTCCTTTCTTAAATATGGGGACTACATTAGCTGTCTTCCATTTCTCAGGTAGTTGCCCAGTTTCAAGGGATGTGTTGAAGATTGTGGTTAGAGGCACACACAGCATCTCTGCTCCTTCTCTAAGGACCCATGGGGAGATGTTGTCCGGTCCCATCGCCTTTGAGGTGTCAAGGTCACTTAAGAGCTTCTTCACCTCCTCCTCAGTTGTTCGTATGTCATCCAACACTTGTTGGTATATTCCCTCTTGATGTTCCCTTCTGTGCTGTCTTCCCACAGCCCTTCCTGTCTCTACTGTAAAAACTTCCTTAAATCTCCTGTTCAGCTCCTCACATACCTCCTGATCATTTCTTGTGAGTTCTCCACCTTCTGTCCTTAATCTGATCACCTGGTCTTTGACTGTTGTCTTCCTCCTGATGTGGCTATACAACAGTTTCGGGTCAGTCTTGATTCTCGATGCTATGTCATTTTCATACTGTCGCTGGGCCTCCCTCCTTACCTGTGCGTACTCATTCCTGGCTCTGCGACTGATCTCCCTATTTTCGTGTGTTCTCTGCCGTCTGTACTTTTTCCATTCTCTATTGCACTTTGTTTTTGCCTCCTTACACCGTCGGGTAAACCAGGGGCTTGTTCTGGTCTTCCCGTTGTTACTGTTGCCCTTGGGAATGAACCTTTCCACTGCCTCCTTGCATTTTGTTGCTACATATTCCATCATTTCATTTACTGGCTTTCCTGTCAGTTCTCTGTCCCACTGGACCTCCCGCAGGAAGTTCTTCAACCCTATGTAGTCCCCTCTTTTATAGTCAGGCTTTTCCCATTCTACTCCTGTTATTCTCTCCACTTGCAGCTCTACTATGTATTCAAAGCACAGAACCACGTGGTCGCTAGCTCCTAGGGGACTCTCATACTTGATGTCCTCAATGTCTGAGCTGCCCAGGGTGAACACAAGGTCCAATCTTGCTGGTTCATCCTCCCCTCTCACTCTGGTAGTGTCCTTAACATGTTGGTGCATGAGGTTTTCCAGCACCACGTCCAACATCCTGGCTCTCCATGTTTCGGGACCCCCATGTGGCTCCAGGTTTTCCCAGTCAATCTCCCTGTGGTTGAAATCCCCCATAACCAGCAACTTTGCTCTGCTGGAGTGAGCTCTTCTTGCCACCTCAGCAAGTGTGTCCACCATTGCTCTGTTGCTCTCTTCATATTCCTCTCTTGGCCTCCTGCAGTTCTGTGGTGGATTATACATCACTGCAATGACCACTTTGTGTTCCCCAGACTAAAGTGTACCTGCTATGTAGTCTCTTTCTCCCGTCTCATCTATTCCTTCCATTTTCTCGAATTTCCATCTGTTTTGTGTGTGTGTGTGTGTGTGTGTGTGTGTGTGTGTGTGTGTGTGTGTGTGTGTGTGTGTGTGTGTGTGTGTGTGTGTGTGTGTGTGCGTGTGTGTGTGTGTGTGTGTACTCACCTATTTGTACTCACCTATTTGTGGTTGCAGGGGTCGAGTCTTAGCTCCTGGCCCCGCCTCTTCACCGGTTGCTACTGGGCCCTCTCTCTCCCCGCTCCATGAGCTTTATCAAACCTCATCTTAAAACTGTGTATGGTTCCTTCCTCCACTACGTCATTTTCTAGGCTATTTCACTGCCTTACAACTCTATGACTGAAGAAATACTTCCTAATATCTCTCTGACTCATTTGTGTCTTCAACTTCCAATTGTGGCCTCTTGTTTCTGTGTCCCCTCCCTGGAACATCCTGTCTTTGTCCACCTTGTGTATTCCACGCAGTATTTTATATGTCGTTATCATGTCTCCCCTGACTCTCCTGTCCTCCAGTGTCGTCAGGCCGATTTCCCTTAATCTTTCTTCATAGGACATTCCCCTTAGCTCTGGAACTAACCTTGTCGCAAACCTTTGTACTTTCTCTAGTTTCTTGACGTGCTTTATCAAGTGCGGGTTCCAAACAGGTGCTGCTTACTCCAGTATGGGCCTGACATACACGGTGTACAGTGTCTTGAACGATTCCATACTAAGGTATCGGAATGCTGTTCACAGGTTTGCCAGGCGCCCATATGCTGCAGCAGTTATCTGGTTGATGTGTGCTTCCGGAGACATGCTCGGTGTTATACTCACCCCAAGATCTTTCTCCTTGAGTGAGGTTTGCAGTCTTTGGCCACCTAGCCTATACTCTGTCTGTGGTCTTCTGTGCCCTTCCCCTATCTTCATGACTTTGCATTTGGCAGGATTAAATTCGAGAAGCCATTTGCTGGACCAGGTGTCCAGTCTGTCCAGGTCTCTTTGAAGTCCTGCCTGGTCCTCATCAGATTTAATTCACCTCATTAACTTCACATCATCTGCAAACAGGGACACTTCTGAGTCTAACCCTGTGTGTGTGTGTGTGTGTGTGTGTGTGTGTGTGTGTGTGTGTGTGTGTGTGTGTGTGTGTGTGTGTGTGTGTGTGTGTGTGTGTGAGTGGGTGTGTGTGTGTGTGTGTGTGTGTGTGTGTGTGTGTGTGTGTGTGTGTGTGTGCGTGTGTGTGTGTGTGTGTGTGTGTGTGTGTGTGTGTGTGTGTGTGTGTGTGTGTGTGTGTGTGTGTGTGTGTGTGAGTGTGTACTCACCTAGTTGTGGTTGCAGGGGTCGAGTCCAAGCTCCTGGCCCAGCCTCTTCACCGGCCGCTACGGGATCACTCTCCCTGCACCATGAGCTTTATCATACCTCTACTTAAAGCTACGAATAGATCCTGCCTCCACTACATCGCTTCCCAAACTATTCCACTTCCTGACTACTCTGTGACTGAAGAAACACTTCCTAACATCCCTGTGATTCATTTGTGTCTTCAACTTCTAACTGTGTCCCCTTGTTGCTGTGTCCTATCTCTGGAACTTTCTGTCTCTGTCCAACTTGTCAACTTCTCTCAGTATTTTATATGTTGTTATCATGTTCCCCCCCTATCTCTCCTGTCCTCCAGTGTCGTCAGGTCGATTTCCTTTAACCTCTCCTCGTAGGACATACCCCTTAGCTCTGGGACTAGTCTTGTTGCAAACCTTTGCACTTTCTCTAGTTTCTTTACGTCCTTGGCTAGGTGTGGGTTCCAAACTGGTGCCGCATACTCCAATATGGGCCTAACGTACGCGGTGTACAGGGTCCTGAACGATTCCTTATTAAGATGTCGGAATGCTGTTCGGAGGTTTGCTAGGCGCCTATGTGCTGCAGCAATTATTTGGGTAATGTGTGCCTCAGGAGATGTGCCTGGTGTTATACTCAACCCCAAGATCCTTTTCCTTGAGTGAGGTTTGTAGTCGCTGGCACCCTAGACTGTACTCCGTCTGCAGTCTTCTTTACCCATCCCCAATCTTCATGACTTTGCACTTTGTGTGGTTGAACTCCAGGAGCCAATTGCTGGACCAGGCCTGCAGCCTGTCTAGATCCCTTTGTAGTTCTGCCTGGTCCTCGTCCGTTTGAATTCTTCTCATCAACTTCACATCATCTGCAAACATTGACACTTTGGAGTCTATTCCTTCCGTCATGTCGTTCACAAATACCAGAAACAGCACTGGTCCTAGGACTAACCCTTGTGGAATCCCACTCGTCACAGGCTCTCACTCTGACACCTCGCTACGTGCCATGACTCGCTGCTGTCTTCCTGACAAGTATTCCCTGATCCATTGTAATGCCTTCCCTGTTGTCCCTGCCTGGTCCTCCAGTTTTTGCACTACTCTCTTGTGTGGAACTGTGTCAAACGCTTTCATACAACCCAAGAAAATGCAATCTACCCACCTCTCTCTCTCTCATGTCTTACTGCTTTCACCATGTCATAGAACTCCAGAAGGTTTGTGACACAGAATTTCCCGTCCCTGAAACCATGTTGGCTGCTGTTGATGAGATCATTCCTTTCAAGGTGTTCCACCACTCTTCTGATAATCTTCTCCATGACTTTGCATGCTATACATGTCAGTGACACTGGTCTGTAGTTTAGTGCTTCATGTCTACCTCTTTTTAAAAATTGGGACAACATTTGCTGTGTTCCATACCTCAGGTAATCTCTCTGTTTCGATAGATATGTTGAATATTGTTGTTAGGGGTACACATAGCGCCTCTGCTCCCTCTCTCAAGACCCATGGAGAGATGTTATCCGGCCCCATTGCCTTTGAAGTATCTAGCTCGCTCAGCAGCTTATTCACTTCTTCTTTGGTTGTATGTATTGTGTTCAAAGCTTAGTGGTTGGTGTGCCCCACCTCTCCGTCTTTCTGGAGTCCCTTCTGTCTCCTCTGTGAACACTTCTTTGAATCTCATGTTGAGTTCCTCACATACTTTACTGTCATTTCTTGTGATCTCTCCTCCTTCCTTCTTTTGCCTGATTACCTGGTCCTTGACTGTTGTTTTCCTCCTGATGTGTCAGTATAACAGTTTCGGGTCAGATTTGGCTTTCGCTGCCATGTCGTTTTCATATTGTTGTTTGTGTGTGTGTGTGCGTGTGTATGTTGTGTTGTGTTGTGTGTGTGTGTGTGTGTGTGTGTGTGTGTGTGTGTGTGTGTGTGTGTGTGTGTGTGTGTGTGTGTGTGTGTGTTTATTCGTGTGTGTGTCTATGTGCAGGAGTGTATATATGTGTGTGTATGTGTGTGTGTGCATGTGTGTGTAAGTGTACTCACCTGTTTGTGGTTCAGGGATTGAGTCATAGGTCCTGGCAGAGCCTCTTCACTGACCGCCACTAGCTCACTCCGTCCCTGCTCCGTGAGCTTTATCATACCTATTCTTAAAGCTATGTATGGATCCTGCATCCACTACATCACTTTCCAACTTTTCAACTCTATCACTGAAGAAATACTTCCTAGCACCGGTTCTAGGACTGACCCCTGTGGCACCCCGCTCGTTACAAGGGCCGACTCTGACTCCTCGCCACGTACCATGACTGGCTGTTGTCTTCCTGAGAGGTATTCTTTGATCCAATGTAGTGCATGTTACAAAAAATGCGATTTCAAGTAAGTATAGAGATCTCCAGTGAATACTAGAAAGGACTGCCCTTCTAGCATCCAGCCTGTTACTAGGTTTTTGTAACAAGTAGTCAGTATCCTGGTCCAATTATCCATTAGAATTTAGTAAAATTCAATAGTGCTTCAGGATTACAACTGGTAGGCTACTAACTAAAGAAATTAAAATTTAATAAATTTATTAATAATAATAACATTGTCTAGGCGTATAAAATTAATCAATATAATCAAAATAATCACTTCTCTCATGTACAGTAGTATTGTGCTGAAGGCACATATCACTTCATTATGGCTTAAGTACCGTCTGGTACATTGTTAGCATTTAATAACATAATACAAATATATACAAGTAAGTTTGTGTGTATGTGTGTAAGTGCTCTATGTAGTTCGCTATGTCTCAAGACTCGACTAGACTTAACCAGTGACTGACTAAAAGTCCTCACATAAACTAACTTCTTGACCAACCTGGCAATCAGAACAGCTTGCTTGAACAATAAAACGACTGATAAGCCGAACAGCAATATAACTAGCAACAGCGACACAGAATCAGGAACAAGGAGATAATATAATGACACTAAGTAGGGACCATCAACAGATCCTCCACAAAAGTCACAAAACTCCCATACTACTGAATCTAAGTTCAGCATTAGAAAATCCCCGACTGTGACAGTACACAGATTCCAGTACAAATTAGGTCAGAAGCTACAGCTCAGGACCTGAGTGCCTTCCTTGTTATTCCTACCTGAGTTTGTGTTTGTGTGTGTGTGTGTGTGTGTGTGTGTGTGTGTGTGTGTGTGTGTGTGTGTGTGTGTGTGTGTGTGTTGTCAACTATTTGTACTCACCTATTTGAGGTTGCAGGGGTCGATTCATATATCCTGGCTCAGCCTCTTCACTGATCTCTACTAGGTCCTCTCTTCCTGCTCCATGAGCTTAATCAAATCTCGTCTTTAAACTATATATGGTTCCTGCCTCCACTAGGTCACTTTCCAGGCTATTCCACCTCCTGATAACTCTATGACTAAAGAAATACTTCGTAAAATCCCTTTGATCTATTGTTTCTGTCTCTGTCTACCTTGTCAATTATTCGCAGTATTTTATATGTCGTCATCATGTCTCCCTGTCCTCAAGTGTCTTCAGGCCGATTTCTCTTAACCTTTCTTCGTAGGACATTACCCTTAGCTCTGGGATTAGTCTTCCTACAAACCGATGCACTTTCTCTAATTTCTTAAAATGCTTGATTTGGTATGGGTTCATAAATGGTGCTACATACTCCAATATGGGCCTGACGTACACGATGTGCAATCATGAACAATTCTTTCCTGAGGTGTGGGAACGCTCTTCATTGGTTTGCCAAGCGCCCATTTGCTGCAGCAGTTAGGTGGTTGATGTGTGCCTCAGAAGATGTGCCTGGTATTACACTCACATCAAGATCCTTTTCCTTGAGTGAAGTTTGCAGTCTTTGGCCACCGCCTATACTCGGTCTGCGGACTTCTTTGCCTTTCCCCGATCTTCATGATTTTGCATTTGGGGAGGCTAAATTAGAGGAGGCAGTTGCTGAACCAAGTTTCCAACTTGTCCAGGTCTCTATGTAGTCCTGCCTGATCCTCATCCGATCTAAATCGCCTCATTAACTTCACAACATCTGCAAACAAGGATACTTCTGAGTTCATCCCTTCCCTCATGTCATTCACATATACCATAAACAGCACTGGTCCTAGGACTCACCCGCGAGGAGCCCGCTCGTCAGGGGCGACCACTCTGACACCTTGTTACATACCATGACTCATTGTTGCCTCCCTGTCAGGTATTCTCTGATCCATTGCAGTGCCCTTCTTATTATACATACTTGATCCTCTAACTTTTGCACTAATCTCTTGTGAGGAACTGCGTCGAAGGTCTTCTTGTAGTCCAAGAAAATGCAATCTACCCATCCCTCCCTCTCATGTCTTACTTCCATTACCTTGTTATAAAACTCCAACAGGTTTGTGACACTGGATTTGTCTTCCATGAAATCGTGCTGGTTGTCGTTTATCAGCTAGTTCCATTCTAGGTGCTCCACCACTCTCGTCCTGATAATCTCCTCCATGACTTTGCAAACTATACACGTCAGTGACATTGGTCTATAGTTTAGTGCCTCGTGTCTGTCCTCTTTCATGAAAATGGGGACTACATTTACCAAATCCATACATCAGGCAGTTGCCTAATATCAATAGATGCTTTGTAAACTGGTGTTAGTGGCCCACACAGAATCTCAGCTCCCTCTCAAAGGACCCACGGAGAGCTGTTGTCCGATCCCTTAGCACCTTCTTCAGATCCTCCTCGGTTGTGTGTATTTCATCCAACACTTCTTGGTATATCCCTTGTTGGTGTACCCTGTTTCCTCTGTTCTGTCTTCCCGGAGTCTTTTCCATCTCCACTGTAAATACTCAAATCTCAAGTTGAGCTCCTCACATATTTCTTGGTAGTTTCTTGTGAGCTCCCCACATTCCTTCCTCAGCCTGATTACCTGGTCCTCTACTGTTGTTTTCCTCCTGATATGGCTATACAAAAGCTTCGGGTCAGACATGACTTTCTATGCTATGTCCTTCTCGTACTGCCGCTGGGCCTCCCTTCTTATCTGTACATACTCCTTTCTTTATTGCAAATTGTTTTTCAATCCTTACACATTTGGGTGAACCAAGAGCTCGTTCCAGTCTTCCCATTATTTTCACTGCCCTTTGAAACAAATCTCTCCTCTGCCTCCTGCATTTTGTTATCACTTAGTTCATCATTTCGTTTACTGATTTTCCTGCAGGAAGTTCCTCATACCTGAGTAGTCTATGTATCTGTTTGTGTGTGTATCTGTTTGTGTGGGTGTGTGTGTGTGTGTGTGTGTGTGTGTGTGTATGTATCTGTTTGTATGTGTATGCATGCGTGTTTATCTGCCAGTGTGTGACTGTGTGTGTGTGTGTGTGTGTGTGTGTACTCACCTATTTGTACTCACCTATTTGTGGTTGCAGGGGTCGAGTCCTAGCTCCTGGCCCCGCCTCTTCACCGGTTGCTACTAGGCCCTCTCTCTCCCCGCTCCATGAGCTTTATCAAACCTCGTCTTAAAACTGTGTATGGTTCCTGCCTCCACTACGTCATTTTCTAGGCTATTCCACTGCCTTACAACTCTATGACTGAAGAAATACTTCCTACTATCTCTCTGACTCATTTGTGTCTTCAACTTCCAATTGTGGCCTCTTGTTTCTGTGTCCCCTCCCTGGAACATCCTGTCTTTGTCCACCTTGTCTATTCCACGCAGTATTTTGTATGTCGTTATCAAGTCTCCCCTGACCCTCCTGTCCTCCAGTGTGGTCAGGCCGATTTCCCTTAATCTTTCCTCATAGGACATTCCCCTTAGCTCTGGAACTAACCTTGTCGCAAACCTTTGTACTTTCTCTAGTTTCTTGACGTGCTTTATCAAGTGCGGGTTCCAAACAGGTGCTGCATACTCCAGTATGGGCCTGACATACACGGTGTACAGTGTCTTGAATGATTCCTTACTAAGGTATCGGAATGCTGTTCTCAGGTTTGCCAGGCGCCCATATGCTGCAGCAGTTATCTGATTGATGTGTGCTTCCGGAGACATGCTCGGTGTTATACTCACCCCAAGATCTTTCTCCTTGAGTGAGGTTTGCAGTCTTTGGCCACCTAGCCTATACTCTGTCTGTGGTCTTCTGTGCCCCTCCCCCATCTTCATGACTTTGCATTTGGCAGGATTAAATTCGAGAAGCCATTTGCTGGACCAGGTGTCCAGTCTGTCCAGGTCTCTTTGAAGTCCTGCCTGGTCCTCATCAGATTTAATTCTCCTCATTAACTTCACATCATCTGCAAACAGGGACACTTCTGAGTCTAACCCTTCCGTCATGTCGTTCACATATACCAAAAATAGCACTGGTCCTAGGACCGACCCCTGTGGGACCCCGCTCGTCACAGGTGCCCACTGTGATACATCATTACGTACCATGACTCGTTGTTGCCTCCCTGTCAGGTATTCTCTGATCCATTGCAGTGCCCTTCCTGTTATATGCCCCTGGTGCTCTAGCTTCTGCACTAATCTCTTGTGAGGAACTGTGTCAAAGGCCTTCTTGCAGTCCAAGAAGATGCAATCAACCCACCCCTCTCTCTCTTGTCTTACTTCTGTTATTTTATCATAAAACTCCAGAAGGTTTGTGACACAGGATTTGCCTTCCGTGAATCCGTGCTGGTTGGCATTTATACTCCTGTTCCGTTCCAGGTGCTCCACCACTCTCCTCCTGATAATCTTCTCCATAATTTTGCATACTATACACGTCAATGACACAGGTCTATAGTTTAGTGCCTCTTTTCTGTCTCCTTTTTTAAAAATGGGAACTACATTTGCCGTCTTCCATACCTCAGGTAGTTGCCCAGTTTCCAGGGATGTGTTGAAGATTGTGGTAAGTGGCACGCACAATATATCTGCTCCCTCTCTAAGGACCCACGGGGAGATGTTGTCTGGTCCCATTGCCTTTGAGGTATCGATGTCCCTTAGCAGTTTCTTCACCTCCTCCTCATCTGTATGTATGTCGTCCAACACTTGTTGGTGTATTCCTTTCTGGTGTCCCCGTCTGGTCTGTCCCCCCAGAGTCCTTCCTGTCTCTACTGTAAATACTTCCTTAAATCTCTTGTTTAGCTCCTCACATACCTCTTGATCGTTTCTTGTGAGTTCTCCACCTTCTTTCCTCAGCCTTATCACCTGGTCCTTTACTGTTGTCTTCCTCCTAATGTGGCTATACAGCAGTTTCGGGTCAGATTTGACTTTCGATGCTATGTCGTTTTCATACTGTCGCTGGGCCTCCCTCCTTATCTGTGCATACTCGTTTCTGGCTCTTCTACTAATCTCCTTGTTTTCCTGGGTCCTATGCCTCCTGTACCTTTTCCATTCTCTGTTCCACTTAGTTTTTGCCTCCCTACACCTTCGGGTAAACCAAGGACTCGTTTTGGTCTTCCTATTATTTCCGCTTCCCTTGGGAACAAAACTTTCCTCTGCCTCCTTGCACTTTGTTGCCACATATTCCATCATCTCGTTTACTGATTTTCCTACCATTTCTCTGTCCCACTGAACCTCCTGCAGGAAGTTTCTCATACCTGTGTAGTCCCCCCTTTTATAGTTTGGCCTGTCCCCTTCAGTTCCTGTTACCTTCTCCACTTGTAATTCTACTATATAGTCAAAACTCAGAACCACATGATCGCTAGCTCCAAGGGGCCTCTCATAAGTGATGTCCTCAATGTCTGAACTGCTCAGGGTGAACACAAGATCCAGTCTTGCTGGCTCATCCTCCCCTCTCTCTCTGGTTGTGTCCCTGACATGTTGATGCATGAGGTTTTCAAGTACCACATCCATCATCTTGGCTCTCCATGTTTCGGGACCCCCATGTGGCTCCAGGTTTTCCCAGTCGATCTCCCTGTGGTTGAAATCGCCCATTACCAGTAACTTTGCTCTGCTCGAGTGAGCTCTTCTTGCCACCTCAGCCAGTGTGTCCACCATCACCCTGTTGTTTTCTTCGTACTCTTCTCTTGGCCTCCTGCAGTTCTGTGGTGGGTTATACATCACTCCAATGACTACTTTATGTTCTCCGGACTGAATTGTACCTACAATGTAGTCTCTTTCTCCAATCATGTCCATGCCTTCCATTTCCTCAAATCCCCATCGGTGTTTTATGAGCAGTGCAACCCCTCCTCCCCCTCTACTCCTTCTATCTTTCCTCAGGATCTGATATCCTGTTGGGAAGATTGTGTCTGTTATTGTCTCAGCGAGTTTTGTTTCTGTGACTGCTATGATGTCTGGGGATTTTTCACTGATTCTTTCATTCCACTCCTCATGTTTATTCATTATTCCATCCGCGTTTGTGTACCAAACCTTTAGCTTCTTTTCTATCATTGTGGTCATGCCAGAATATTGGGGTTGGGGGAGCGAGAGCCTTGGTGGGGGCCTATATGGGGCTGTGGTGTAGGTGGGGTTTGTGTTGATGGGGGTGGGGTCAGAATGCCCATAAGGGACAGCTGTTGGGGTGAGGTTTGTGATATGGGGATTGGTGGCAGAGGGAACAGTGAGTGGGTTGTAGTATAGGTTGCTCAGTTGCGTTGGGAATGTCGCGGGTGGAGTCTTTTGGTGGGAGATTCTGTGGGGTGTGTTTGCCCTTCCTCCTGTGTCTGGGTCCTGCTCATTTTCATTGCTTCTCGTTCCTCCTTGCTTCTCTGTACCCTCTCTTTCAGTGTAGTCCTTTCTTCTTGTGTTCTGTCGCGGTCGAGGTATACTCTCTGGTACCCCTCTTTGTCCCTCAGTCTTGCTTTCTCTTGCAGAATCCTGGTTCGAACTGATTCTTCCTTGAAAGTTACTCTGACAGGCCGTATGTGTGTGTGTGTGTGTGTGTGTGTGTATGTGTGTGTGTGTGTGTGTGTGTGTGTGTGTGTGTGTGTGTGTGCGTGCGTGTGTATACTCACCTATTTGTACTCACATATTTGTGGTTGCAGGGGTCGAGTCATAGCTCCTGGCCCCGCCTCTTCGCTGATTGCTACTAGGTCCTCTCTCTCCCTGCCCCATGAGCTTTATCATACCTCGCCTTAAAACTATGTATGGTTCCCGCCTCCACTACGTCACTTTCTAGGCTATTCCACGGCCTGACTACTCTATGACTGAAGAAATACTTCCTAACATCCCTTTGATTCATCTGAGTCTTCAACTTCCAATTGTGACCTCTTGTGCCTGTGTCCCTTCTCTGGAACATCCCGTCTTTGTCCACCTTGTCTATTCCGCGCAGTATTTTATATGTCGTTATCATGTCTCCCCTGACCCTCCTGTCCTCCAGTGTCGTCAGGCCGATTTCCCTCAACCTTTCTTTGTAGGACAATCCCCGTAGCACTGGGACTAGTCTTGTTGCAAACCTTTGCACTTTCTCTAATTTCTTGACGTGCTTGACTAGGTGTGGATTCCAAACTGGTGCTGCATACTCCAGTATGGGCCTGACGTAAATGGTATACAGTGTCTTGAACGAATCCTTACTGAGGTATCGGAACGCTATCCGTAGGTTTGCCAGCCACCCGTATGCTGCAGCAGTTATCTGATCGATGTGCGCCTCAGGAGATATGCTCGGTGTTATACTCACCCCCTAGATCTTTTTCCTTGAGTGAGGTTTGCAGTCTTTGGCCATCTAAACTATATTGTATCTGCGGTCTTCTTTGCCATTCCCCAGTCTTCATGACTTTGCACTTGGCAGGGTTAAACTCAAGGAGCCAGTTGCTGGACCAGGCTTGTAGCCTCTCCAGGTCACTTTGTAGTCCTGCCTGATTCTCATCCGATTTGATTCTTCTCATTAACTTCACATCATCTGCAAACAAGGACACTTCTGAGTCTATCCCTTCCGTTATGTCGTTCACATATACCAAGAACAGCACAGGTCCTAGGACTGACCCCTGTGGAACCCCGCTTGTCACAGGCGCCCACTCTGACACCTCGTCACGTACCATGACTCGTTGTTGCCTCCCTGTCAGGTATTCTCTGATCCATTGCAGTGCCTTTCCTGTTATGTGTGCCTGATCCTCTAGCTTTTGCAGTAACCTCTTGTGAGGAACTGTGTCAAAGGCCTTCTTGCAGTCCAAAAAATGCAGTCGATCCACCCCTCTCTCTCTTGTCTTACTTCTGTCTCCTTGTCATAAAACTCTAGTAGGTTTGTGATACAGGATTTTCCTTCCCTGAAACCGTGCTGGATGTCAATTATACATTTGTTTCTTTCCAGGTGCTCCACCACTCTCCTCCTGATAATCTTCTCCATGACCTTGCATACTATACACGTTAGTGATACAGGTCTGTAGTTTAGTGCCTCATGTCTGTTTCCCTTTTTAAAAATTGGGACTACATTTGCCATCTTCCATACCTCAGGGAGTTGCCCAGTTTCAAATGATGTGTTGAAGATCTTTGTTAATGGTACACACAATATCTCTGCTCCCTCTTTAAGGACCCACGGAGAGATGTTGTCTGGTCCCACCACCTTTGAGATGTCAAGTTCACATAACAGCTTCTTCACCTCCTCCTTGGTTATATGTACCTCATCCAGCACTTGCTGGTGTACCCCCCTGTTCTGATTTCCTGGAGTCCTACTGGTTTCCACTGTAAATACTTCTTTAAATCTCGTGTTGAGCTCCTGACATACCTCTCGGTCGTTTCTTGTGAATTCCCCATCACCCTTCCTCAGTCTGATTACCTGGTCCTTGACTGTTATTTTCCTCCTGATGTGGCTGTATAACAGCTTCGGGTCAGTCTTGACTTTCGATGCTATGTCATTTTCATATTGTCGCTGAGCCTCCCTTCTTATCTGTGCATATTCGTTTCTGGCTCTTCGGCTAATCTCTTTATTTTCCTGAGTTCTCTGCCTTATGTACCTTTTCCATTTTCAAGTACACCTAGTTTTTGCCTCCCTACACCTTTGGGTGAACCAAGGACTCGTTCTGTTCTTCCCATTATTTCTGTTTCCCATGGGAACAAACCTCTCCTCTGCCTCCTTGCATTTTGTTGCCACATAGTCCATCATTTCTTGTACTGGTTTTCCTGTCAGTTTCCTCTCCCAGTGAATGTCTTGAAGGAAGTTCCTCATGCCTGAGTAGTGCCCCCTTTTGTAGTTTGGTTTTTCCCACCCTATTCCTGCTACTCTCTCCACTTGGAGCTCAACTATGTAGTCGAAACACAGAACCACATGATCACTATCTCCCAGGGGCACTTTCATACATGATTCCCTCAATGTCCGAACTACTCAAGGTGAATACAAGGTCCAGTCTTGCTGGTTCATCCTCTCCTCTCTCTCTGGTAGTGTCTCTAACATGTTGATGCATAAGGTTTTCCAGTACCACATCCATCATCTTGGCTCTCCATGTTTCGGAACCCCCATGGGGCTCCAGGTTTTCCCAGTCAATCTCCTTGTGATTGAAATCACCCATAACTAGTAACTTTGCTCCCCCCATGTGTGCTCTCCTGGCCACCTCGGCTAGTGTGTCGACCATTGCTCTGTTGCTCTCATCATATTCCTCTCTTGGCCTCCTGCAGTTCTGTGGTGGGTTGTACATTACTGCAATTATCATCCTATGTCCCTCAGACTGGATTGTTCCTACTAAGTAGTCCCTTTCGCCTGTGCCATCCATTCCTTCCATTTTCTCAAAACCCCACTGGTTTTTAATGGGCAGTGCAACTCCTACTCCCCCTCTCCTCCCTCTGTCTTTCCTGAGGATTTGATATCCGGATGGAAAGATTGAATCTGTTATTATTCTGGTGAGTTTTGTTTCTGTGAGTGCTATTATGTTTGGGGATGTCTCCTTGATTCTTTTGTCCCACTTCCCATACTTATTTGTTATTCCATCTGCATTTGTATACCACACCTTCAACTTCTTCTCTAAGACTGTGGTCTGGGAGGTGTACTGGGGTTGGGGAAGTGGGAGACCTGATAAGGAACTATGGGTGGTTGCTGTGGGGGTGGAGTTTGTAATGCAGTGGGTGGGGGCATTGGATGTGGCATGGGTGTTTTGGTTTAGAGTGCTTGGTTGCACTGGGGTTGACCTGATTGGGAGGCTTCTATAGGAAGTTGTGAGGGAGGCTGTATTTGATCTTCTTCCTGTGTCTGGGATCTCCTGTCTGTCTTCTCCATCCCCTGTGTGTGTGTGTGTGTGTGTGTGTGTGTGTGTGTATGTGTGTGTGTGCATGTGTGTCGTATGGGGTTTGGTAAGGAGATAAGAGGGTTGAAGGTAAACACCTTGTTGGATGGTAACACTATATATATTGTCAGACTGTGATGAGAGGCAGGAGCCCAGGCCTGCCTGCTGCCTGCTGGTATGTCTATCTGTCGAGTGAGAGCGAGGCAACTCATCTCACTGACTCATGCTGTATCCCGGGACTTCATATAGTCACAGGCCTAGGGAGCTTCTATATAAAGCACATGGATGGTACTATGATACTCAGCTAAACTATACATACAACACATGTAAAGGAGGATCAGCAACTATGCTGACAGCTCGGTCATGTTATGTATGTCATCTCGACATACACTACTATGCTATAGGCTGAACAGGCAGGTGGTTCTGGGCTGATTCTATACAATAACAAATTCATATATATAACTTAGAACTAATGGATGGTATCATAATGGATGTTAACATAATGAGTTTTACGTAATGGGTGTTAATGTAATGAGTTTTAACGTAATGCATTACGACTTATAAGAACAAATCATTTTACAATATGGATGGAATTGATCGATCGATCTGTATTCATGCACTCTACGGATTCTGAGGAAGAATAAATATATATATACAAGGTGAAATTAACAGCTAAGGCATCTGGTGCTCTCAGATCATTACTGTCAAATTCTCAGAATACGGAGGGAACATGAACACAAAAGAAAAAAAATTCTGAAAAAACTGATCAGTTATTAACAAACAGTTGACAATTTCCTTCATCTCTGACATCTAATTATACAGACTATGTACATTTAAACCCAATTCTGCGAGGGTGAGGTTTACATATGCAGAATGGTTATCATTTCTGGGAGGATTGAATTCCTCTGCAATGGCTAACACATGCCCTGACTGAGGGAGATCTGAATGAGTATCTACAAAAGATACTTGTTGGTTTCTCATTACGTGTCGAGTACGCAAAGCATAGCGACATTCAGGTTGATTATCTGACTGAGTATTTGAGGTAGAGGGTACAGAGTCAAGAGGATTGTCAGCATCTGTCACATTAGTCTGGGTAGCAATATCATCAACGTCGCATACTAACTTCATATGATCTAAATGCAATTCTTTGTACTTACCAGTACTAATTTCTCTAACCTTATACTTTTTGCCAGAGATATGCTCTACAACTCGATAAGGGCCAACAAACTTTTGATCGAGCTTGGGCATTGCGGATGTTTTGATGAAATTCGTCAGCATTACTCTTGAACCTACTTTAACTTTTGATGGCTTAGTACGGCTATTAGTTACTCTAGTACATTCTGCTGTTGATTTATGAAGTGTTTCATGGATTCTTCTAAAAACACTCTTAGCTATGCTGGTACTAGTTGCTATGAAATCATCAGGGTTGTAATTGGGTTTCAGAGTAGAATATAACAACTCATAGGGTAAACGCTTGTCTACACCATACAATGCATTGTGGAGTGTCACCTATGGAAGCATTGTAAGCAGAATTTAAGGCACATTGAACATCTGGTATAACTTCATCCCAAGTTTCACTATTGGGGTTGATAGTGGCTCTCAGGACATCAAGTACTTTCATATTGGTTCGTTCAGCTAACCCATTGCTGGCAGGATGATGAGGAACAATGGTGGATTTAGAGAAATGTACATACACCAATTTTCAAGAATCTCATTACAGAATTCACCTCCATTATCTGTTACTAAGGACTTAGGGGTGGTATGCCTGCAGATAATGCGTTCTTTAAACGCTTTAGCTACTGTCTCTGCAGTCTTATCTGCAATAGGAACTAACTCACAATATCTGGTGAAATGGTGTACCATAACACACAGATGTTTGTTGCCTTGGAGGGAACATTTAAAATTGGTTAACAAATCAAGGGCAACTCTTTCCCACGGTTCGCTAGTGGTTGGGTACACTTGGATTGGATTAGGACCATTGACATTTCCTTTATGTTGCATACAAACACTGCATTTCTTAACATACTCTGAAATGTCAGTTGCCATACGTGGCCAAAAGTACTTCATTCTGGCTTGTTTCACAGAACGATCCATACCAGGGTGTGCAACACCTGGTGCATCATGAACTAGCTGTAGAGCTACGCTCACTAGTGACTGTGGAATTACTAACTGGTACACTCTTCTACTTGGAGTACCCAACTCGTCTGTTCAATACAGAATAAGATCTTCCTGGAGCAGGAATCGAATCACCAGAACTCAAGGGATCCGTTCTTTCTTACTGGAGGAATGAACAAACTCGGTGGAGTGGATGACTCTCCCCGGTTGAAAAAAATAACGCTATAACACGCAATATGATCAAGGGAGAACGAATCTACTATCTCTCACTACAAGCAAAGGGGAAAAGAAATGAACACGGTGAACAATGCTGATATTCATCTGAGTCGCACACAGTGACACGAGGTATCAGCTATAAAGAAACTTCACTTACAAACGTTAACAACATGTGAAAGTTACTCGAGAAATAACTTCTTACATTGCACGAATTACTGTCAACTAGGATGGGATCACCATCTGGAACACGAGGGACAAAAACAACACTCAAGTGAGAGCACTAGCCGCATACGGCATGTGATATCAACAAGAGATGGCATTACTAGTTTCAAGTAATCGTTTTTTGACAGGGCATCCCCTGTGGAGAAACTACTACTTGAACTAGCAGACATTGCAGGGATAGGCTCAGCACTCAAGGCAGTCTGAGTGTCCTCGGACACTTGAGGCAATACACTATCTTGCATATCTGAAGGTGTAGGTGGAACACAGATGGGAGTGACAGAGTTACTAGTGCCTGACCGCTCGGCTACGTTAATAAGTAATTCACGGATCTATAGGAACTTAATCTGAACTTCACATTTCGCAGCACTTTAACAAATCTCAGATACAAGCTGTGAGAACAAACACATTGCTCTGGGGCTAGATATTGTCTTTCAGTCAGTAAGGGAATGTTGGTACTGTGGACTGATTCATATTTACTTTGACTGGCATGATACACTATGTGAACATTCAAAAGTGACTGGGACATGTTCTCAGGGAACTTACTCAAGGGTATAAGGCCAAAAAAAAAAAATAGAAAGAATAAAAGAAAATGTAACTGAGGAACACACAACACAGTGAACTTAAATGGGAAAGAAATGCTTAACTATTCTGCATAAGTAATTAAAAATTAATAGGTCGCACTGTAAGCAAGGAAACTCACACAAGAAAATTCTCAACTGAATAAACAACACTTTGAAAATCAAGAGAACTTGTACTTTACTCAAATCTAATTTGCTCAACTTTACTTTAAATTGAATGAATGGCACAGTGAGTTGTCTTTACTCTCAATGCAATAGGGTAATTCAACAATAAAATGATGAATCAATCAAAAATGTTAAAATGGACTCAATAAATCTTGTGCAAAATTAAAACAAACTGGGAAAACAATTCACTAAAAAGGAAATAAAATGGCACACAAAGAATAAAATATTATGCACAGAACAGAGCATAAGAAACTGCACTGAAATAAACTGTAGCAATATTGCAAATAACAATTGCTAATCAAAAGTACTGCACAACACTACACAAAATTTCTGAAAGAAAAATTTTAATGGCAACACAATGTTTGCACAAGAATTATTGCAAAATGAGTCAATGTTGCAATAATAAAAAAAATTACACACACAAGAAAACACAGTTTACATGGAAAGAAAATATAGCAAGGAATGAACTGAGTGAACACTTTAACTCTTAACTACAGCTTAAGCAACACTTACTGAACAAACAAAGGAATGATTTGCTTTAAAAGAAGAACTTAAAAATTGTACTAAGAGTGAATTTGTTCAATGAAACAAAAAAAAATAATAGATGCAAAACAGAACAAAAAAGTTTGAACACTTACAGTGATGCAGAACACAACACATCAATATAAACACAATACTAGAATTTTCTTGCTATGAAACTTGTGTGAAAAATTTGATAATAATTGTCTTGCTTGAACAAAACAATGGCACTATTGTCTGTGGAAATAAGACAAATTAGACACTGGCTAAATGAAAAGAATTAACACAAAAATGTTCAACACACAGAGAAAACAAAACAAGAATACACAAATGCTGGGAGGAAAATATAACAGACAGCACTGAGTTGTGATGCAGGATAGAAGGTAATAAATTACTGAATTACTTCACTGGAATACTGAGAACACAAGGTGATTCTGAAGTGTAAACACAAGTTCTATACTGCTCATATGTTGCACACACAACAAGGAAAAAACACTAAGGTACTTGCTTCAAGTATATAAAAAAGAAGCAAAACACAACAGACATGAAATTATGCACGAAAATTAAGATTGAATTAAGAAGAGAAAAAAAAAATATTGCAACCAGTATATAATAAACACTGAGTCTAATCAAGAGTTACTGAATGTCACTAAGAAAAAAAAAAATCACTGGAACACAAAAAGGAAATGTCTCAACACTCGCAAATGTCTTTATGAAAAAATATTATCACTGTAGCGACGTGGTTAAAAATGAGGTAGATGGTGGTGGAGGATGTTTATGTCGTCTTGCGGCTGGCTACTGTCCACACGTGATCGTAGAATTTGTGCTTACATCGACGATTGATTCACACAGGAGGCTTTCAACGGTGGCACCACTGACGAAGACACACTCTAGCTCTTGACCCCCTATGTGGTCCTTAAATTATGGTGCTAGAACCTGTACTAAGAGTACAACAGTGGTAGTGGGTGAGTGAGTGAGGCAGCTGAGGCAGGGCTGAGGCCGCCCTGGCGAGACCGCGTGGTAACTGGGCCTATGGGATGAACGGCGTATGCCTCACTGGGGGCACCCAGTGGAAATACGCGAAAATACTAAGCCGGCTGGCTTAAAACAAACCCACGAAATACCACAACACCACAGGGATGAAAAAGCTCTCAGAATGGCTTGGAGCTTGAAGCACAAAGCGATGAAGACTGTACCCACGTGGTTTGCTTGAGTACTGGGTTAGTCACCTGGGTTAGTTGCTTGGGTTAGTTGCTGGCTTGCTTAGCTTAACCCTTCACACAGAATGGTTTGACAACTTCTAACGATGAGCACAGCAGGAGTGGAAAGCTGGCTTGGCAGGCAAAGGCTGGATGGAGTAGGCTAGGCTGACTGACTCCCTCACCACAGACTGGCTGCTGGCTTATTTTGCAAACTCGGGTCAACCCCTCGGGAGTGATGCAAATAAGCAGATAAACACTAATACAAAGACTGACCAGTGAATAATGTAGAGGCTGGTAGACGCTTGCGAGGGTAGCTGGCTGGCTTGAGGTAGGTCGAGCGTTACCCTGCTCGGCAGGCCTAGCCACAAGATGGAGACCGGCTCAGTAGAAATTTATCTCAAGAAATCGCTGTAATTGTCAGAATTACAGGCCCTCCGCTGGCACCAATTTGTCGTATGGGGTTCGGTAAGGAGATAAAAGGGTTGAAGGTAAACACCTTGTTGGATGGTAACACTATATATATTGTCAGACTGTGATGAGAGGTGGGAGCCCAGGCCTGCCTGCTGCCTGCTGGTATGTCTATCCATCGAGTGAGAGCGAGGCAACTCGTCTCACTGACTCATGCTGTATCCCATGACGTCATACAGTCACAGGCCTAGGGAGCTTCTATATAAAGCACATGGATGGTACTATGATACTCAGCTAAACTATACGTACAACACATGTAAAGGAGGATCAGCAACTATGCTGACATGTGTGTGTGTGTGTGTGTGTGTGTGTGTGTGTGTGTGTGTGTGTGTGTGTGTGTGTGTGTGTGTGTGTGTGTGTGTGTGTGTGTGTGTGTGCGTGTGTGTAGTCACCTATTTGTGGTTGCAGGGGTCGAGTCCTAGCTCCTGGCCCCACCTCTTCATAGGTTGCTACTAGATCCTCTCTCTCCTCGCTCCATGAGCTTTATCATACCTCGTCTTAAAACTATGTATGGTTCCTGCCTCCACTACATCACTTTCTAGGCTATTCCACTGTCTGACAACTCTATGACTGAGGAAATACTTCCTAATATCTCTCTGACTCATCTGTGTCTTCAACTTCCAATTGTGACCTCTTGTTTCTGTGTCCTTTCCCTGGAACATCCTGTCTTTGTCCACCTTGCCTATTCCGCACAGTATTTTATATGCCGTTATCATGTTTCCCCTGACCCTCCTGTCCTCTAGTGTCGTCAGGCCGATTTCCCTTAACCTTTCTTCATAAGACATTCCCCTTAGCTCTGGAACTAACCTTGTCACAAACCTTTGCACTTTCTCTAGTTTCTTGACGTGCTTTATCAAGTGCGGGTTCCAAACAGGTGCTGCATACTCCAGTATGGGCCTGACGTACACGGTGTACAGTGTCTTGAACGATTCCTTTTTAAGGTATCGGAACGCTGTTCTCAGGTTTGCCAGGCGCCCATATGCTGCAGCAGTTATCTGGTTGATGTAAGCTTCTGGAGACATGCTCGGTGTGTGAGTGTGTGTGTGTGTGTGTGTGTGTGTGTGTGTGTGTGTGTGTGTGTGTGTGTGTGTGTGTGTGTGTGTATGTGTGTGTGTGTGTGTGAGTGTGTGTGTGTGTGTGTGTGTGTGTGTGTGTGTATGTACTCACCAAATTGTACTCACCTAATTGTGGTTGCAGGGGTCGAGACTAAGCTCCTGGCCCCGCCTCTTCACTGATCGCTACTGGGTCCTCTCTCTCTCTGCTTCCTGAGCTTTGTCATACCTTTTCTTAAAACTATGTATGGTTCCTGCCTCCACTACTTCACTTGCTAGGCTATTCCACTTGCTGACAACTCTATGACTGGAGAAATACTTCCTAACGTCCCTGTGACTCGTCTGAGTCTTCAGCTTCCAGTTGTGACCCCTTGTCCCTGTGTCCCCTCTCTGGAACATCCTATCTCTGTCCACGTTGTCTATTCCCCGCAGTATCTTGTATGTCGTTATCATGTCTTCCCTGACCCTTCTGTCCTCCAGTGTCGTCAGTCCGATTTCCCTTAACCTTTCCTCGTACGACATTCCTTTGAGCTCTGGGACTAGCCTTGTTGCGAACCTTTGTACTTTCTCTAACTTCTTGACGTGCTTGACCAGGTGTGGGTTCCAGACTGGTTCTGCATACTCCAGTATGGGCCTAACATACACAGTGTACAGTGTCTTGAACGATTCCTTATTAAGGTATCGGAACGCTATTCTCAGGTTTGCCAGGCGCCCGTATGCTGCAGCGGTTATTTGGTTGATGTGTGCCTCCGGTGATGTGCTCGGTGTTATGGTCACCCAAAGGTCTTTCTCCCTGAGTGAGGTCTGTAATCTTTGTCTACCTAGCCTATACTCTGTCTGCGGTCTTCTTTGCCCCTCCCCAATCTTCATGACTTTGCATTTGGCTGGATTGAATTCGAGAAGCCAGTTACTGGACCACATATCCAGCCTCTCCAGGTCTCTTTGCAGTCCTGCCTCATCCTCGTCCGATTTAATTCTTCTCATCAACTTCACGTCATCTGCGAACAGGGACACTTCAGAGTCTATACCTTCCATCATGTCGTTCACATACATCAAAAATAGCACTGGTCCTCGAACTGACCCCTGTGGGACCCCGCTCGTAACAGGCGCCCACTGTGATACCTCTTCACATACCATGATTCGTTGCTGCCTCCCTGTCAGGTATTCCCTTTTCCATTGCAGTGCCCTCCCTTTTACATGCGCCTGATCCTCCAGCTTCTGCACTAATCTCTTGTGGGGAACTGTGTCAAAGGCCTTCCTGCAGTCTAAGAAAACGCAATCTACCCACCCCTCTCTCTCGTGTCTTACTTCCATTACCTTGTCATAAAACTCCAGGAGGTTTGCGATACAAGATTTGCCTTCCATGAGCCCATGCTGGTTTTCATTTATAATCTTGTTCCTTTCCAGGTGTTCGACCACTCTCCTCCTGATAATCTTCTCCATGACTTTGCACACAATACATGTCAGAGACACAGGTCTGTAGTTTAGTGCCTCGTTTCTGTTTCCTTTCTTAAATATGGGGACTACATTAGCTGTCTTCCATTTCTGAGGTAGTTGCCCAGTTTCAAGGGATGTGTTGAAGATTGTGGTTAGAGGCACGCACAGCATCTCTGCTCCTTCTCTAATGCGTACTCATTCCTGGCTCTGTGACTGATCTCCCTATTTTCGTGTGTTCTCTGCCTTCTGTACTTTTTCCATTCTCTATTGCATTTTGTTTTTGCCTCCTTACACCGTCGGGTAAACCAGGGGCTCGTTCTGGTCTTCCCGTTGTTACTGTTCCCCTTGGGAATAAACCTTTCCACTGCCTCCTTGCATTTTGTTGTTACATATTCCATAATTTCATTTACTGGCTTTCCTGCCAGTTCTCTGTCCCACTGGACCTCCTGCAGGAAGTTCTTCAACCCTATGGAGTCCCCTCTTTTATAGTCAGGCTTTTCCCATTCAACTCCTGTTATTCTCTCCACTTGCAGCTCTACTATGAATTCAAAGCACAGAACCACGTGGTCTCTAGCTCCTAGGGGACTCTCATACTTGATGTCCTCATTGTCTGAACTGCCCAGGGTGAACATAAGGTCCAATCTTGCTGGTTCATCCTCCCCTCTCACTCTGGTAGTGTCCTTAACATGTTGGTGCATGAGGTTTTCCAGCACCACGTCCAACATCCTGGCTCTCCATGTTTCGGGACCCCCATGTGGCTCCAGGCTTTCCCAGTCAATCTCCCTGTGGTGTGTGTGTGTGTGTGTGTGTGTGTGTGTGTGTGTGTGTGTGTGTGTGTGTGTGTGTGTGTACTCACCTATTTGTACTCACCTATTTGTGGTTGCAGGGGTCGAGTCACAGCTCCTGGCCCCGCCTCTTCGCTGATTGCTACTAGGTCCTCTCTCTCCCTGCCCCATGAGCTCTATCATATCTCGCCTTAAAACTATGTATGGTTCCTGCCTCCACCACATCACTTTCTAGGCTATTCCACGGCCTGACTACTCTATGACTGAAGAAATACTTCCTAACATCCCTTTGATTCATCTGAGTCTTCAACTTCCAATTGTGACCTCTTGTGTCTGTGTCCCATCTCTGGAACATCCCGTCTTTGTCCACCTCGTCTATTCCGCGCAGTATTTTATATGTCGTTATCATGTCTCCCCTGACCCTCCTGGCCTCCAGTGTCGTCAGGCCGATTTCCCTCAACCTTTCTTCATAGGACAATCCCCGTAGCTCTGGGACTAGTCTTGTTGCAAACCTTTGCACTTTCTCTAATTTCTTGACGTGCTTGACTAGGTGTGGATTCCAAACTGGTGCTGCATACTCCAGTATGGGCCTGACGTAGATGGTGTACAGAGTCTTAAACGAATCCTTACTGAGGTATCGGAACGCTATCCGTAGGTTTGCCAGGCGCCCGTATGCTGCAGCAGTTATCTGATTGATGTGCGCCTCAGGAGATATGCTCGGTGTTATACTCACCCCCAGATCTTTTTCCTTTAGTGAGGTTTGCAGTCTTTGGCCATCTACACTATATTGTGTCTGCGGTCTTCTTTGCCCTTCCCCAATCTTCATGACTTTGCATTTGGCAGGGTTAAATTCAAGGAGCCAGTTGCTGGACCAGGCTTGTAGCCTGTCCAGATCTCTTTGTAGTCCTGCCTGATCCTCGTCCGATTCGATTCTTCTCATTAACTTCACATCGTCTGCAAACAAGGACACTTCTGAGTCTATCCCTTCCGTTATGTCGTTCATGTATACCAAGAACAGCACAGGTCCTAGGACTGACCCCTGTGGAACCCCGCTTGTCACAGGCGCCCACTCTGACACCTCGTCGCGTACCATGACTCGTTGTTTCCTCCCTGTCAGATATTCTCTGATCCATTGCAGTGCCTTTCCTGTTATGTGTGCCTGGTCCTCTAGCTTTTGCAGTAACCTCTTGTGAGGAACTGTGTCGAAAGCCTTCTTGCAGTCCAAAAATACGCAGTCGATCCACCCCTCTCTCTCTTGTCTTACTTCTGTCACCTTGTCATAAAACTCTAGTAGGTTTGTGACACAGGATTTTCCTTCCCTGAAACCGTGCTGGTTGTCAATTATACACTTGTTTCTTTCCAGGTGCCCCACCACTCTCCTCCTGATGATCTTCTCCATGACCTTGCATACTATACACGTTAGAGATACAGGTCTGTAGTTTAGTGCCTCATGTCTGTCTCCCTTTTTAAAAATTGGGACTACATTTGCCATTTTCCATACCTCAGGGAGTTGCCCAGTTTCAAATGATGTGTTGAAGATCTTTGTTAATGGCTCACACAATATCTCTGCTCCCTCTTTAAGGACCCATGGAGAGATGTTGTCTGGTCCCACCGCCTTTGAGGTGTCAAGTTCGCATAGCAGCTTCTTCACCTCCTCCTTGGTTATATGTACCTCATCCAGCACTTGCTGGTGTGCCCCCCTGTTCTGATTTCTTGGAGTCCTACTGGTTTCCACTGTAAATACCTCTTTAAATCTTGTGTTGAGCTCCTGACATACCTCTCGGTCGTTTCTTGTGAATTCCCCATCACCCTTCCTCAGTCTGATTACCTGGTCCTTGACTGTTGTTTTCCTCCTGATGTGGCTGTACAACAGCTTCGGGTCAGTCTTTACTTTTGATGCTATGTCATTTTCATATTGTCTCTGAGCCTCCCTTCTTATCTGTGCATATTCGTTTCTGGCTCTTCGGCTGATTTCTTTATTTTCCTGAGTTCTCTGTCTTCTGTACCTTTTCCATTCTCTAGTACACCTAGTTTTTGCCTCCCTACACCTTTGGGTGAACCAAGGACTCGTTCTGTTCTTCCCATTATTTCTGTTTCCCTTGGGAACAAACCTCTCCTCTGCCTCCTTGCATTTTGTTGCTACATAGTCCATCATTTCTTGTACTGGTTTTCCTGTCAGTTCCCTCTCCCACTGAATGTCTTGAAGGAAGTTCCTCATGCCTGAGTAGTTCCCCCTTTTGTAGTTTGGTTTTTCCCAGCCTATTCCTGCTACTCTCTCCACTTGGAGCTCAACTATGTAGTCGAAGCACAGAACCACATGATCACTAGCTCCCAGGGGCCTTTCATACATGATACCCTCGATGTCTGAACTACTCATGGTGAATACAAGGTCCAACCTTGCTGGTTCATCCTCTCCTCTCTCTCTGGTAGTGTCTCTAACATGTTGATGCATGAGGTTCTCCAGTACCACATCCATCATCTTGGCTCTCCATGTTTCGGGACCCCCATGGGGCTCCAGGTTTTCCCAGTCAATCTCCTTGTGATTGAAATCACCCATAACTAGTAACTTTGCTCCCCCCATGTGTGCTCTCCTGGCCACCTCGGCTAGTGTGTTGATCATTGCTCTGTTGCTCTCATCGTATTCTTCTCTTGGCCTCCTGCAGTTCTGTGGTGGGTTGTACATTACTGCAATTATCACCTTATGTCCCTCAGACTGGATTGTTCCTACTAAGTAGTCCCTTTCGCCCATGCCATCCATTCCTTCCATTTTCTCAAAACCCCACTGGTTTTTAATGAGCAGTGCAACTCCTCCTCCCCCTCTCCTCCCTCTGTCTTTCCTGAAGATTCGATATCCGGATGGAAAGATTGAATCTGTTATTATTCTGGTGAGTTTTGTTTCTGTGAGTGCTATTATGTCTGGGGATGTCTCTTTGATTCTTTCGTGCCACTCCTCATACTTGTTTGTTATTCCATCTGCATTTGTATACCACACCTTCAACTTCTTTTCTAAGACTGTGGTCTGGGAAGTATATTGGGGTTGGGGAAGTGGGAGACCTGGTGAGGAACTATGGGTTGTTGCTGTGGGGGTGAAGTTTGTAATGTAGTGGGTGGGGGCATTGGATGTGGCATGGGTGTTTTGATTTAGAGTGTTTGGTTGCACTGGGGTTGACCTGGTTGGGAGGCTTCTAAAGAAAGTTGTGAGGGAGGCTGTATTAGATCTTCCTGGGTCTGGGATCTCCTGTCTGTCTTCTCCATCCCCTCTCTTTCCTCCTTTCGCCTTTGTACCATCTCTCTCAGTTTCTTCCTTTCTTCTTGTGTTCTGTCGCGGTCGAGATACACCCTCCTGTATGCCGTCATGTCCCTTAATCGTGCTTTCTCCTGCAGTATCCTGGTCCGAGTCGCTTCTGCCTTGAAGGTCACTCTCACTGGCCGGGTTCTTTTTTTTACAAACCCCCCTATTCTCCGAAAATTTTCCAGCTGGGTCATATCGTCTTCTCCTATTGCTTTCATGATGCTTTCAATTGCTTTTTTTTCCCCTTGTTTTCTTGCTTCATATGTTTCCCCTTCGACTTCCTGGAGCCCATACACAAAGACTGACCTCACCCTTTCATTCTCCCACTGCATATCCCTGTGTATCCCCTCATTTAATTTGGTTTCCTCCACTGCAGCTTTCCTTTCATCAGTTTCACTGGCTAATGTACTTGGGCTCAGTGGCCTGTCATTTTCCCTTCTCGGCTTTCCTTGGGCTCTGTTGTTGTCTGTTAGGGCCTCCACATAAAGCTTAGCTCTTTCATTTGCTACAGTCTCCTCTGATAGAGCATCTCCATGCAGTTGTGCCCCTTCTTTCCCTACAGTCCCCTTATTTGTGGCTGAGGTAGCAGTCTCTGTTGTCAATCCCAAAATGTTCTTTAGTTCTTTAGGCTGTTTCAGATTTTTCAGTTCCTCTTCTAAACTCTGTATCCTAGCTTCTGCTGCTTTGACATGCACCTCCCACTTC
>NW_027195740.1:112500-139968 GCF_038502225.1 Cherax quadricarinatus
AGTGTGAATATAACCAGTGTGAGCAGAGTGTGAATATATCCAGTGTGAGCAGAGTGTGAATATATCCAGTGTGAGCAGAGTGTGAATATAACCAGTGTGAGCAGAGTGTGAATATAACCAGTGTGAGCAGAGTGTGAATATATCCAGTGTGAGCAGAGTGGGAATATATCCAGTGTGAGCAGAGTGTGAATATAACCAGTGTGAGCAGAGTGGGAATATAACCAGTGTGAGCAGAGTGGGAATATAACCAGTGTGAGCAGAGTGGGAACATACGGGTTTAGAGCGCCTAGGATTAACAGTATTCTTGCAACGCGAAGAAAAAAACATTAAATATATTTTTACATAATTATTTTTGAAAATCATCCAGTTAAGGCCAAATTTTCTCACCACAGAGAACGAAAAAAGTTCTGAACGTCTCCGCTAATTATCATTAATTATCATTAATCAATTCGTAAATTATTACTTTTCATAACAAATTATATTATGACTTTAATAAAGGTTACATTAATTTCCTGTAGCGACGGTGAAATCATTTTTTTGTTTTTAATAATGGAGAACTTACGTTTTAATGTTTTTAATGAGGGGTTATTTGTCAGCCATATTGGACGTGAAGCTGTGTTGTCAACCACGTGAACAATACCACACATGTGAGTCATATTTCTTTCAACTGTCTAAGCATATGATATGATTATTGTTTGTTACTCTGTTGTAGTATTCAGCGAGATGGCGAATAAGATAAGATAAGAGATAAGATTTCGTTCGGATTTTTAACCCCGGAGGGTTAGCCACCCAGGATAACCCAAGAAAGTCAGTGCGTCATCGAGGACTGTCTAACTTATTTCCATTGGGGTCCTCAATCTTGTCCCCCAGGATGCGACCCACACCAGTCGATTAACACCCAGGTACCTATTTGCTGCTAGGTGAACAGGACAATAGGTGTAAGGAAACGTGTCGAAATGTTTCCACCCGCCGGGAATCGAACCCGGGCCCTCCATGTGTGAAGCGGGAGTTTTAGCCACCAGGCCACCGGGCTACCCATCATCATACCTAACACACTACAGGATCTACAAGGATTTTGAAAATACAAAAATGAAGGATTTCTGCCGTGAGGATGACCAGTCTGGGAATCGAAATAAACATTTTCATTAAGAAGTGTCTGGTAGCTGATGAAATACTTTTAAACAAATGATTGAGAAAAGAGACAAGTTGATAAATGAGAGACTTGTACAACGTTAAGGTATCTTTATTGTAGAAACGTTTCGACAACCAGTGGCTTCTTCAGTCAAAAGTAAATAACGGTGGAAGATAAGGAGCTTGAGGTAATCAGTCCCTCAACCTGGGATCGATATATTTATCGGCTCCAGCTTGCGGGACTGATTACCTCAAACTTCTTCTCATCTTCCACCGTCAAATACTTACCATAATCCATCTATCATCAACTGATATGAAGGTTTTGGTCTAAGAAAGGCATCCCTGCATCCCTTAAGCCCAGCCACATCTACCTCAGTGCACTCAGTTGGCAGAGAATTGAGTGGTCGCAAAGACTGAATCTAGCAAATTATGTAAATATACATACGTGTCTGTGTGCGAATGTATCCTTATGTATAAATATGTGTGTTAGTATTTTTGTGTATTTATAAATACACAAAAATACTAACACACATATTTATACATAAGGATACATTCGCACACAGACACGCATGTATATTAACATAATTTGCTAGATTCAGTCTTTGCGACCACTCAATTCTCTGCCAACTGAGTGCACTGAGGTAGATGTGGCTGGGCTTAAGGGATGCAGGGATGCCTTTCTTAGACCAAAACCTTCATATCAGTTGATGATAGATGGATTATGGTGAGTATTTGAAGTTGTGAATGTTTAGTTATGAACATGAGAATGGATGAACACTGCAGTTGTCCTATTGGACTATACTAGGCAGGTCGTACTCAAACTCAAAGCTACTAACAAAAATATTTACCCAACCCTTTTTCAACGCTTCCCAAAGAACAGGCATTGAGGTAAGTCTGTGTTCCCTTAAGTTCTAGAACAAAAACAATTGTAATAATGTTGGTAGAATTACCTACAATATGTTACGTAAAAGGACACATGTGCAAGTAATGTGATAATTTATTGTGGCAACGTTTCGCTCTCCAGGAGCTTTGTCAAGCCGTTACAAGCCGTATATATACCCTCTGTGTCCTTGTATTGCTTGTAACACTTTGACAAAGCTCCTGGAGAGCGAAACGTTGCCACAATAAAATGTGACATTAGTTGCACTCGTGTCCTTCTACCTATAAAGAAAACAATAACAGATATTTTAATATTACATAGGATTTCCTCATTATTTTCTTGTGAGATTTTAGTGACAGTCTTTTGTCAGTGCTGACATCTAGGTTCCTTTCTTCTGCTTATGACTTTAGTTTTGCCTATAAGAGACTTCATCAAGCACATTTAATCTCTTGTGAGCGAAAAGTCACATTAAAAATATCTTCCTCTGCTACACATACATATTTCCACCAGTCTCAGACATTTGACTCTGACATAACTTACTACAAGGTCACAACATATTGGTTTATGTCAAGGGTTTTGCGGTTTTTTATTGGTTTTAGTAAGTCATTGTATGATTTTTGTAGGTTTAATTTTTTTCCTAATTTTTTGTAAGTTTTTGTAGGTTATTTAGGGTTGGGTAGCTTTTTAAAGTTTTTGGAGGTTTTTGTTGGTTTTCGTAAGTTTTTGTAAGTTTTTATAGGTTTTTGTGGTGTTTTTGCAGGTTTTCAGGCTATGTAATTGTTTTTGTTTGTTTCGATTTTTTTTTGTATTTTTTGTGATTCTCAGATTTTTGTAGGCTTTAGTAATTTTGTGCAAATTTTTGTAGTTTTCGTTAATTAGTTTTATCGATTTTTGCAGGCTTATGCAGTTTTTTGCATGTCAGTAGTTTTTTGTATGTCAGTAGTTCTTTTGTAAGTCTTCGTAGTTTTTTGTAGGTTTCGTAGGTTCTCGTTGGATATCCAGTTTAGTGAGAGAGATGGTTCACTGTGATGCTGTGAATCTTGTCAGGTTTTCTCTGATTCATATCCAGTGAACATTAAAATGGTATAAAATACCGACAGGTTGTTAGGTAAGACACATATGCAACAGTTAGGTATCTTTATTATGAAACGTTTCGCCTACACGGTAGGGCTTCTTTAGTCGAATGCAGAAAAGTTGATAGAAGCAGAAGATACTTGAAGACGATGTAATCAGTCCATCACCCTTAAAGTTTTGAGGTGGTCAGTCCCTCAGTCTGGAGAGAGCATTACTAATGCTGGAACAATCCCATCCTGTCACTTCTTCTCCATGTTGTTTCATACTGCTCAGACACGTGCTCTTCTCCAGACTGAGGGACTGACCTCAAAACACAAGGAAGTGATAGACGATACATCGTCTTCAAGCTATCTTCTGCTATCAACTTTCTGTACTCGGCTGAAAAGCCTACTGTATCAGCAAAACATTCTGTCAAAATACCTAACTATTATCTTACTGTTATTTGTCCCATCAGTATGGCTGGCCTGTGCAAATTGGCAGACTTTGGTCATGTGAGTTCATAGTGACTAACTATGCTCCGCGCAGTATTATTATGAAGGGAGTATACACAGTAATGTATATCTGTAAGTGTGTATGAATAGAAAGTTTACTTAAATTCTATTTAGAGTATGAATTCAGTATTTTTGACTGGGGGTGCACTGGTTATATGCACTCTAGTGCAGTCGATAACTAAACTTAATCAGACAAACGTTTTCTCAGTTGCTCTGATTAAGCCTTCCTTTTTTAAAGCAGCTGGAGGGCAGGTATGAGGTGGATAGGTGAACACCCAGGTGATTATCATAATTACCTATAATAACACCCCCCCTTGGGTAGAGATGCCGTGGGACCAAGTAATTACCACTCCACTGCTCTCTCTCTCTCTCTCTCTCTCTCTCTCTCTCTCCCTCTCTCTCTCTCTCTCTCTCTCTCTCTCTCTCTCTCTCTCTCTCTCTCTTGTTTTTTTACAGAGGAGTTTGACAAAGTTAAGGATCCCTAGCTTTGTTAGCAAACTAAGGCTATTACCTACATCAGCTCATTTGAAAGCATTTTTGATTCTTATGAGACATACAATTTAGGGCAGGATGAGTGGAGTGTCTGTGGGCCAAATTTTCATTTGATCAGCTGACTTTATCTCGTTGACATCATTATGCTGTACAGATGTGTTTCCTTACTCGAGTCATCCTGGGTATATATGATGTCAGATGGAGTGATATTCTGGAAAAGTACAGCCCAGAGTGAAGTTACTGCTCTGCCCGTCTCTCTCTCTCCCTCTCTATCTCTCTCTCCTATCTCTCTCTCTCTTTCTCTCTCTCTCTCTCTCTCTCTCTCTCTCTCTCTCTCTCTCTCTCTGTCTCTCTGTCTCTCTCTCTCTCTCTCTCTCTCTCTCTCTCTCTCTCTCTCTCTCTCTCTCTCACTCAGCAATAGTTACAAGATGTAAATTAAACATACTTGACGAATTAGATTTGGAAAATGCTTAAACACATGTGGAGAACTTTTGTGATTCAATGTCACTGTCTGAGCCTTGTAGAATCAGAAATAAGAATTTTAAGTACATCCGTCAACAGTTGCTTGGTAATCTTGGTGCTAAGACTGATGTTATATGTGACATCACTGAGGATCTTATTGACGTCTTGGTGCCTAAGATTTGATGTTATATGTAACATCACTGTGGAAACACATATGCAGTTTAATGTGATCCTTCGTGACAACTTTTCACCCACAGTGGGCACTGATACACACGGATCATACCTGGGGTGGAAGTACGGGAGTATTTGTAGTCAGGTTCAGAATGTTGAGGTCCTTGTGGAGAATGCCGCATCTGATGATCCGGGTGGATTATAGAGTCTTGGAGTAGCCTGGCAAGAATTGTGTGGACAAGTTGTGAGTAGACCTTCTGCAGTGTTCTATGTTCTTATGTGGGATAGCGATGAAGAAGTTTCTTGGAGAGTGGTTCAGCTATGTTATAGAAGCCATTGTTCTGCTTGAAATTGTTGGTTATAGAGATAAGCGGTAGTTCGGATTCTTCAGTGGTATTGAGTGTTGTCTTTATCTGGCGATAAGTCTTGAGTTTCTGTAGTTAATTAAATGGTTGTGTGGTGCGGTGTTGTACACAGGCATTCCTTGTATCGTCAGTCCTGCTTGTATTGGTGTTCTGGAATGGAAATGTTTGGACGTCTCTTGATGTTTCGCCCACATATAATTTGTTGCAGTCATTACAGGAATTGTATACCCCTGCAGAGGATGGAAGCTTGTCCTGTCTACTGCAGGTGATGTCCTTGATGGTCGTGGTTGTGGGGTGATACTTGGAATGAGGTATTGGAAAGATGTTGGAAACATGTTTGGCAATGGAGTTGGTGGGAGGACTATGTATCTCTTCTCGGCAGTGTCTTCTCTGGCTGTGCTGAAGATGTTTATTGCCCGCCGTCTGTAGTCTCTGATGAAGTGACGAGGATAGGAGCTTAGAAAATACTTTTTCAAGTATAGTGCATTCTTCCTCCAAGGAACTCATTGCTGCAGATTCACAGTGCTCTGGGAAGAATATATAATTACACCACGTTTAGTTTTGTGTCGTAGTGGAAGATGGTTTGGTTGGTTGGTTTCAATAGACTTTAAAGGCAAGTTTATGGTCAGTTTTGAGAGAACATCAAGGAAAGGAAGTGTTGTCGACTTTTTCTTTAAGTGTGAACTGGATTGAGGGCTCGACCTGGTTGAGCTTGTCTTGGAGAGCTTGAACGTTGGAGAAGCGTTTTGCAGGAGTTATGAGGAGAATGTCGTCAACATAACTTGGAGCCGGAGTGACAGACGAAGGAATAATGATGGAGAAACGTTCGGCTTCTAGATATTCATGTATGGGTTCGCCAGGACTGCACTGAGTACTTGAACCGCGGTGATCAAAGTCTGCCGAAAAGAGGTGATTTTCGAAGAAACACGTAAAGTAACACAGTTCAACAAGGTCGATGAAGTCGCTGGCTGGAATGGGGAAGTCAAGTGAATCGTGTCATTTGCAGAGATCATTAGCTTGTGTAGTAGGTACTGGTGAATAAGTCACGTCAAGGCTGGAAGTTTCTTGTTCCATAGTGTTGATGTTGCGAATGCGATTGAGAAGATCACACGAGTGTTTGAGATCATGCTGGACTGATAGTGCCCAAGAGTTTAGGGGTGTTTTGAGAATTCCTGAGGCTGGTGGGAGCACTGCCTGTTCCCAGGATACAGGCCTCGGTGGGATACCAGGCTTGTGAGTTTTGGCGGCCGTCATTCTGCAGGTCTGGGGTTGCCAGGCATGGTATGCAGAAGTTTCTTCCCTTGTTCTAGGCCTCAGAATGGCAGTCCTTTGAAGAAAATTTTAAATGAGTTGTCCACTTGAACGATTGTGATAGGTTTGTAGGTATCTGGGTCATTAGTAGATTGACCATTTGTTCCTGTAATCGTCAGTGTTCATGGTATTTAACACCACCTCCTTTGAAGATTGGAGACACTTATACAACATAGGAATCTTTATTCGAAACGTTTCACCACACAGTGGCTTCATCAGTCCAAATGAGGACTGATTACCTCCATTCCTCCTCTCCTTACGCCTTTCTGCTTTGTATCGGACTGATGAAACCTCTGTGTGGCGAAACGTTTCCTGAATAAAGGTCCCATATCATTGCATAAGTGTCTCAATCTTCCAACTTGTCGGTTTCAATATTCATCACCACCTCCTTATCAGCGGTGATGACCCTGATAGTCGTGTCTTCTGCTAAACCTTTGAGTGTAGATGTAACGTCGAGGGTGACTGAGGCTGCGTGTTGAGATGGTTGCTGAGATGATGCAGCAGATAGCCTTTTTGGAAGTCAGGTCATTGTGTCTGTAGTTTTTGGCAGTGGGAAATTGAGGTCTTGTTTGGTTTCGTAATTCCTGTTGCCAGATTTGGGAGCCCTAGCTGAGGGCTTCAGTTTCTGTGGTTGACAGTCAGATGGATGAAAGATTTTTGAATAATTTCAGGTGACAGAGTGTTTGTAGTTTCCTAAGTAAGTCTGATCTTCTGTTGAACATTCGCTGTGGTAACTCTGCTGCAGAATGATTTCGGCAGTGCGTCTGTTCATGTGCCCCAGGTGTTGTGCCTAGTGTGTTCTGGCTTGGAAAAGCTTCCTTTGTAGCATTGTTTAGTCATCTGCACACTGCTAGGTAGGTCGAGCTGTAGCCGGAGAAAGGTGGTTTGATGTTGGCAATTTGAGGAGAGATGGATCTTGGTAAGACCATTTCTTGAATGCAATCACGAAGAAAATGGTGTCTGTTGAGAAAGTGAGTAAGCTTTTTAGAAGAAGGTCAATTATTCTCTTGTGTGAAGTATCCATTTCTACTGTAGTATTTGACACGATGAAATAAATGGTATAAAATACCGACTTACAATGGAAATATAAACACATGTAGCAGTATAATGCTGATCGTATTGACTACGTTTCGCCCACACAGTGAGCTTTTTCAGAAATCACAAACAGATCTACACAAATTTGGACGAACGAACGAACGAAAGTTCAGAGTAAGATCCCAAATGGGATGAGCAGGAAGACGGGACAGACGAGAAAGAATAGTGCTGGAGAGGTGTTTCTTAGTCGTAGAAATGAGAGCCAGGGCTTAACCCAGCAGCGAGGGCGATCGTGGGACAGATATTGAGAAGAGAAAGCAGGCTCTTCTGTTGGGTCTCCAGTGGGGTGAGCGGGGAGGGAAGGGACATGCGACGTTTAGCGCTAGAGAGGAGTGTAGAACTGGGCCATGTCTTAACCCAAAAGCTAAGGCGAATGTGGGTCAGAGAATGGTACCTGTCATAGAAGGTACCTGTCAGCGAATCCAAGGTTATTTGTAAATAGGGTTAGAAGCAGGATCATGCAAGGAGTAGAAAAGGTTGTGTTGGTTTGTGGGTCTGCGAATGTCTTCGTCAATGAGAGAGGTCCAGTAGTCATGTCGTGTCTCAAGTTTGTCTATCTGTCTGTCACTGAGCGTCTTCCAGTACAGATTCAGCGCAGGGATGTCTAATTGCGCATGGAGAGACTCGCTTGTGGCGAAGTCTTCCCACCTGACATCAAGCACCCAGCGGTATAAAATACCGACACAATGGAAATATAAACACATATGCAGTATAATGTGATCCTTTATTGAGCTGCGTTTCTTGTTCCCACACAGTGGGCTTTTTTCAAGTTACAAACAGATCTGTTTGTGACTTGAAAAAGCCCACTGTGTGGGCGAAACGTAGTCAATAAAGGATCACATTATACTGCATATGTGTTTATATTTCCACCGAAGAACTCCTGGAATCATCGCTCCATCCTGTCACTTCAACTCCCATATTGTTTCAGACTATGGAACAATGCTCTTCTCCAGACTGAGGGACTGACCACCTCAAAACTTTAAGGGTGATGGACTGATTACATCGTCTTCCAGTCTCTTCTGCTTCTATCAACTTTTCTGTACTCTACTGAAGAAGCCTACCGTAGGCGAAACGTTTCGAAATAAAGATACCTAACTGTTGCATATGTGTCTTACCTAACAACATTCTGAACCTGACTATAAATACTCCCGTACCTTCCACCCCACGTACACTCTGCTTTCATCAGCACAGTTCAGTTCACGGAGTTTACTACCTTATTACAAGATAGGCACATGGCTTCTGCCGAAAAGAAGAGGCCACGATGCTCCATGAACACGACGGAGGACTCAGATTTGGAAATGTGGGGCGCAATTCTAGCGAAGAAGTTGCGAGAGGAAGAGGAAGATCCTGCAGATCTGACAGTTCCAACCATGGAGCCAGCGACAATGGAAACAGGGGAGGAAATAAACACCCCACCCCCCGAAAACCAAGAGGGATGGAACACTGTGGACAACAAGAAGAAGCGCCGTCTGTCCAAGGAGCAGGCAAACCAGCTCAACCGACCTGGCAAATTCAAGGTGAAGTCTTACGGGGACCACAGAACCCACTATGGCGTTGTTTCATACCTGGAATCACGACACAACCTGAAGTTCAAGATATGGTTCAACTTGAGGGGAGAACCAATACTGACTTCTCTCAACAAGGAAATGTATACCACCTTGAAGAGAGTCATGGAGACAGATCGCTCATTCACCCTGGAGAAACTGGACTCTCGGCAGAAGATCACCAAGGGTGTAGTGATGCGATACCCGCTGATGATGCCCATCAAGGAAGTAGCAGCTCACCCCAGTGTGGTGTCAGTTCAACGTCTCAAGGCAAAGACGGCAGGCAACGCACCAACCCGACAGGTCCTCATTCAGCATGTAGGACCACTGCCATCCCAGCTGGACCTCGGTTCTTGGGGCAGGTACGATGTCAGGACCTTCACAGCAGAACCAGTTCGCTGTTTCAAGTGTCAGCGTTATGGACACCTGGGTGCACTCTGTCCGAACAGAGTAATCTGCGGTGTCTGCATCCAGCATCAGCCAAAATCACACCCTCAAGGTCCTGCAATGGAACATTCAGGGCCTGAAGGGCAAACAGCACCTCTTGCTGGAGGCAGTAATTCGGGATCGGGTTGACATCGTCTTGCTACAAGAAACTCTGACTGTCCCGACTATGTGCCCAAGACTACCCGGTTTTGCTGGGTATTTTCGGCACATGGACCAGGGCGTTCACTGCAGAGGCACAGCTCTATTTGTATCCAATACAATACCTCCACGAGGTTATAGCCAACCCTGTGAACTGTGGGGAGGATGTCGAGTACAGGCCATCCTTGTGCACATACCTGGGGCGCCCATTACCATCTATAACATCTACAAAAACCCAAGACACACCCTCGACATTGCAGAGCTCCTCGCACTAGCACGCACTGAATGTATCATTGTGGGTGGAGATTTGAACGCACATCACCCAATGCTGCACTCACTCAGCAACCAATGCTGCTGGCAGACGCATAGCAATGCTCCTACACGATATTCCAGAGGTAGTTGCTAAACAATGGAGACCCCACCCCACACCTGTTGGGTGGCTGCCTGACCTTACCTTCAGGTCAAGACAACTCGCAGCAGGAGCCACATGGGAAACTCATCCTCACCTTGTCAGTGACCACTTTGCAGTGATCACCACCTTCAACATCAACAGGCCTCCCACAGTTGTGCTGCCTCCTAGATGGGACGTAAAGAGGGCCAACTGGAAGGTGTTCCAGGATTATCTTCATGACTGGTGGTCCACATACTCTCTATCTGAAGACTGTGATACGGCTGAACAGGAGCTAATCACTGTTCTCTCCCAGGCAACAGAGTGCACAATTCCAAAGAAGTACGCAGGACGAACTCACAAAAGAGATTGGTGGTTTTACAACGACGAGGTGCGGGAGCAGAACCACCGCATCAACTCTTTTAGGAAGCTATACAGGCGTAACCCTACGGCAGAGAACAAGAATACTCTGAGAGCCATTGTGCAGCATGCTCGCAGAGTCTCTCTCAGAGTAAAAACTGAGAAATGGCTGGAGTGGTGCTCAACATTCGGGCATCACACCACTTTATCTGAGATATGGGGCAAACTCAACATAGCAATTGGCAAGAGCAAGCCGAGGCCACCAGCACACCCGAACCCATCCCAGGAAACTGAGAAACTAGTGGAGCTTTTCATTTCCAGGGGAGCCTCCACTCAGCTCCCACAGGACATCCGGAATATACAGACGGATCTTCTGCCACAGTGCCAGCTAACGATACAAGCTGCATGTGAGTCGGAAGATGTGACTGATGAAGACCTCACGGACTTGGAACTCCGACGTGCCATTAAGAACACAGGTGACATTGCCCCGGGCATCGATGGTGTTACATACTCCATGATTGCACGGGCTGGGCAGAGTGGATGGGAGGCCATACTAGACGTCATTAACAAGTCGTGGAGAGCCAGGACACTCCCAGCAGCTTGGAAGAAAGCTACCATCGTACCAATTCCAAAGCCCAAGGACCCAGGCAGTATGAGACCCATATCGCTGACCAGCTGCTTAGCCAAGACTGCTGAGAGGATGGTGTTAAACCGCCTCCTATGGAAACTTGGACCCTCTCATCATCACATATTTGGCTTCACCAAAGGAGTGGGTACAGCAGAGAGCATAACCATTCTACTAAGCCAGATTGCTGATAGTAACAAAAAACCTAGTATTGTCGTCTACCTCGACCTTGAAAAGGCATTTGAGCTAGTCAGCCCCACAGCAATTCTGGCAATACTAGCTCGGAAGGGAATCAAAGGACGCCTCCTGGCCTGGATAGAGTCCTACCTTAGGGGGCAGGCAGGCCTGTGTCAGCTTTCAGGGACACTACTCTTCCTTTAAATCCCTGGAAAACGGTACGCCACAAGGAGGTGTGCTCAGTCCTACCCTGTTTAACATCCTTATGCAGGAACTTGTGAGCCTTCCCTTTCATAGTGGTACACAGCTCCTCAGCTATGCTGATGATCTTGCACTCGTAGTGAATGGGAAAGGCAATTTAGAACGACAGGCTCAGAGAGCTTTGGACCTAATTACGCAGTCTTGCAAGGAACTAGACCTCAAGATCTCGGCCGAGAAATCTCTTGCAATGATGTTCAAGGGAACCAGATCCTGTGAATGATTACGTATTCAGGATATAGAACTTGAGTGGACAGGCTCCTACCTGTACTTGGGAATCTACATTGATAAAAAGCTGACCTTTCAGAAACAGGCCGAGTATGTCAGGTCACGTGCTCTACTCAGACTCATCGCCATGAGAGCCATGACGAGGCACCGTGCAGGGGCAAGCAAAAATGTACTTCGCTTGTAATATACTATACGACAGTATTTAAGTCTCCGCACTGTCGCTTGATCTTCAGATAGTTCCTGACTATGGAACTGAACTTCTCCAGGCGGAGGGACTGACAACCTCAAATTCTACGACTTCAAGGGGGATGGACTGATTACATCGTCTTCACATCTCTACTGTTCCTGCCTACTTTCTGTATTCGACTGAAAAAGCCTACTGTGTAGGCGAAACGTTTCGGAATAAAGTTGCCTAACTGTTGCCTATGTGTCTTACCTACCAACCTGTCGGTATTGTATACCATTTTGATGTTCATCTTGTCAGACACTGCAACACATGGCCTCTTGGTACAGAAAACACCTTGGACAACCCTTTCAAGTGAGAACTGTTGGATCTGAGAGTGACCTGACCTCTCAGTGGCTACATTCTCACTACTACTACTGCTCTGCACCTCTCCTTCCGACAGTATTTAAGTCTCCGCACTGTCGCTTGATCTTCAGATAGTTCCTGACTATGAAACTGAATTTCTCCAGGCTGAGGGACTGACAACCTCAAATTCTACGACTTCAAGGGTGATGGACTGATTACATCGTCTTCATATCTCTACTGTTCCTGCCTTCTTTCTGTATTCGACTGAAGAAGCCTACTGTGTAGGTGACGATAATGTTGGGGTCGTTGGCGAGGTTCTTAAGGGCAGTGATGTATCGTCTAGGAAGATTAGAAGAAGAAGGTTCACATAAAGCTGCAGTGAGAAGGCCCTGTATATAACCCTTCTGGAAGTTGCTGTCACTGTGTCTATGGTTCTGGTAACTAGATTGAGTTGATAGTTAGTTTTGCGTATGTTGGTGGTAAATTTGAGTCCCAGACTCAGTGCTTGTTTCTCGTAGTCGGTTAAGGTGCGTGACGATAAGTTGTTTATCAGGGATTCGCGTCCCATTTCCTTCCATCGATTGTTAGTGCAGAGGTCAACAGCCTCAAAAGCTTTACTGAAGAAAGTTAATAAATTAGTTAGACAAGACCGGCCTCTTGTGAATCCATGCTGAGTATCATTAATCAAGCTATGCTTATCGAGATGGCTTCTTATAATCTCAGCTATAATTGACTCTAGTAATTTGCCTACAATTGAGGTCAGGCTTACTGGGCGGTAATTTGACGGTAACGACTTGTCCTCTGTTTTAAAAATAGGAATTACATTAGCCATCTTCCACATATCAGACACTACACCTGTTTGAAGAGATAAATTAAAAATATTAGTTAATGGTTCACAGAGTTCCATTTTGCATTCCTTAAGAACCCTTGAAAAAACCTCATCAGGACCCAGCGACTTATTTTGCTTCAGTCTGTCTATCTGCTTCACAACCATTTCACTAGTGACTGTGATGTTACATAATTTATCTTCTTCTAGCCCACTATAAAAATTAATTACTGGAATATTGTTAGTGTCTTCCTGTGTAAAAACTGAGAGAAAATAATTATTTAAAATCGAGCACATAGTTATTTTTAAGGGGACCTATCTTATCTCTAACTTTTGTTCTATAGACCTGGAAAAAACTCTTTGGGTTAGTTTTAGAATCCCTAGCAACTTTAATTTCATAGTCCCTTTTAGCTTTTCTTATCCCCTTTTTAATGTCCCTCTTAATGTCAATATACTGATTCATAAGATGACCCTCACCTCTTTTGATACGCCTATAAATTCCTTTCTTATGCCCTAGTAGATATTTGAGCCTATTATTCATCCATTTTGGGTCATTTCTATTTGATCTAATTTCTTTATACGGGATAAACGTTCTTTGAGCAGCATGTATAGTGTTAAGAAAACTGTCATATTGATAGCTCTCTTCGTTACCCCAGTCAACAGATGATAAGTGTTCTCTAAGCCCATCGTAATCTGCTAAGCGAAAGTCTGGGACTGTTACTGAGTTATCGCTACTATCGTACTTAGAACATAACATAAGAACATAAGAATGTAGGAACACTGCAGAAGGCCTATTGGCCCATACGAGGCAGGTCCTTATCAAAACGACCTCTACCTAAAGCTACCCAAGAAATAACTCCCGTACCCCATGACACCAATCAAACCCAGCCCCTCCCACTCATATATTTGTCCAGTCTCTTCTTAAAACTACCCAAGGTCCTAGCTTCTATCACCCCACTGGGAAGACTGTTCCACGCATCTACAACTCTGTTAGAAAACCAGTACTTACCTATGTCCTTTCTAAATCTAAATTTATCCAACTTAAATCCATTATTCCTGGTTCTTACCTGGTTCGACACCCTCAGTACTTTATTAATGTCTCCCTTGTTTATGCCCGTCATCCACTTATACACTTCAATGATATCTCCCCTCATTCTACGCCTCTCCAGAGAGTGGAGATTTAAGGCTTTAAGTCTATCTTCATACGGGAGGTTTCTTACACAGTAAATCATTTTAGTCATTCTTCTCTGTATGTTCCCTAATGAGTCTATGTCCATCCTGTAGTAAGGGGACCAAAACTGAGCAGCATAATCTAAATGAGGCCTCACTAGTGATGTATAGAGCTGTAAAATAACGTTTGGACTTCTGTTACTTATACTTCTTGAGATAAATCCAAGTAATCTGTTGGCCTTGTTGCGCACACTAAGGCACTGCTGTCTTGGCTTTAGATTTCTGCTTACCATGACTCCCAAGTCTTTTTCACATTCTGTATGATCAAGCTCTACTTCACCTAGATTATAGCTATTTTCATTACCAAGGGCAATCACCTTACACTTATCCACATTGAACTTCATCTGCCATTTTTCAGACCAAGACATTAATTTGTCCAAATCGTCCTGGAGTTCATTGATATCCTCCTCAGAGTGAATTATACGGCCTATCTTTGTATCATCAGCAAACTTACTCATGTCACTCGTAATCCCTTCATCAATGTCATTAATGTAAATTATGAACAAGAGAGGGCCTAAAACTGATCCTTGTGGAACGCCACTAGTGACTAATCCCCATTCAGATTTCACTCCATTAATGGTAACTCTCTGCTTTCTATTGGTAAGCCATGCCTCTATCCATGCTAGAACTTTACCTCCTATACCATGAGCTGCCACTTTTCTTAAGAGTCTCTTGTGAGGTACTCTATCGAAGGCTTTACTAAAATCCAAATAAACAATATCATATTCCTTATCACTGTCAACTGCCTCAAATGTTCTATTGAAGAACGTCAGTAAGTTTGTCAGGCAGGAACGACCTCTCGTGAACCCATGCTGAGATTCATTTATCAAGTTATACTCTTCAAGGTGACTTCTGATAATGTCAACTATAATTGATTCTAATAACTTGCCCACTATAGATGTCAGGCTTATTGGACGGTAATTTGAAGGAGTGGACTTATCCCCTGATTTGAATATAGGAACCACATTAGCCATCTTCCACAACTCTGGCACAACACCGGTAAAAATGGACGCATTGAATACACTCGTTAATGGCTGACTAAGCTCCATCTTGCATTCCTTAAGTACCCTGGAAAACAACTCATCGGGTCCCGTGGACTTATTTTGTTTCAGTTTGTCTATCTGTTTGAAAACCATGTCCCTCGTGACAGTAATATTAGTTAACTTAAATTCATCAGGAACTAAATAATTGTTAATTACTGGAATCTCATTTACATCTTCCTGTGTAAAAACTGACAAAAAATAGTCATTAAATAAGGAACACATTTCCAGTTCATTATCCGTCAGCTGTCCATTCCCAGATTTCAGAGGTCCTACTTTTTCCTTCACCTTCGTAATATACACTTGAAAGAACCCCTTTGGATTAGTCTTTGATTCATTAGCAACTTTAATTTCATAGTCACGTTTAGCCTTTCTAATCGCCTTTTTTACTTCTCTTTTAAGCTGAACATATTGGTCAGTAAGGTTAACCTCTCCTCTTCTGATGCGCCTATAAATTCCCCTTTTCTCCCCTAATAGATGCTTTAGCCTCCTGTTAACCCATTTGGGATCGTTATTATTAGACCTAATATCTCTCTGGGGAATGTATATACTCTGGGCACTGTGTACATTATTAAGAAAACAATCATCAAAGCAGATCCCTTCATATTCATAAGTATGATTATCGTCAATAAAATCATTAGCTAGATAACCCCAATCAAGATTAGACAGATGTTCCCTAAGTCCATTATAATCGGCAGAACGAAAATCAGGGATTTTTACTGTATTATCATTATTCTTGCATTCCCAGTTAATGCTAAAAGTGATGGATTTGTGATCACCTGCGCCAAGCTCTTCAGTGATCTCCAGATTATTTACGAGTGTTTCCTTATTTGACAAGACTAGGTCTAGCAAATTATTACCCCTGGTAGGCTCTGTTACGCCCTGCTTCAGAAAACAGTCCTGAACTGTTTCCATAAAGTCACTGGACTCTAGATTACCTGTCAAAGAATTCCAGTCAATTCGACTAAAGTTAAAGTCCCCTACTATGACTATGTTATTGTGTCTAGAAGCCCTACCAATTTCGTCCCAAAGAAGTCTCCCTCTATCGTGATCCAAGCCAGGAGGTCGGTATATTACACCTAGAATTAGTTTTTCTTGACCCTCCACGAACTCTACCCAACGTTTCAGTTAATGCAATGATATCAAAGTTCCCAGCACATGCTACCAAACGTAGTTCATTAATTTTTTTTCTTGCACTTCGAATGTTAGCATAAAATACCATCATATGTTTTTCCTTCTGCACATTTTTCCTATTCATCTTTGTTTTTACACAATTCCTGAAATTATCATTACCCAGAGTTACTCCATGACAGTTACTATTAAGATTCTTAATATCAGAGCATAAGTCAATATATCCATACTCATTATTTATCATTTTTAAACCCATACCTCTAACTAATCCTAGTTTAAAGTTCTAACAACCCCCTCAACTGAGTTAGCAAGAAAACCCACACCTGCCCTGGATAAGTGAACCCCATCCCTGGCATACATGTCATTTCGGCCACAGAAGTTGTCCCAGTTGTCAATGAATGGTACTGCATTATCCTTACAGTGTTTATCCAGCAAACAATTAATACCTATTGCTCTGGACAACCATTCATTACCAACACCTCTTCTTGGCAAAATGCCACATATAACATGGTGCCCCCCGTTCTTCCTTCCTTCTTCTTCAGCTGTCCCGAACTTTCTAACTAAATCCTAACTTCTACGCTTGCCTACATCATTGCCTCCAGCACTGAGGCAAATAATAGGATTAATCCTATTACCGTTCATGATCTTGTCAAGCCGGCTAACAATGTCCTCCATCCCAGCCCCAGGAAAGCATACCCTCTGTCTCCTACACCTGTCCTTCAAGCAGAATGCCCTATCCATGTATCTAACCTAGCTATCACCAACAACAACAATATTCTTACCTTCCTTGTCGTTCGTCGTGACGATCCCAGTAGTCGACTCACATTCGTCGGGTAGCACCGAGAATGCGTTGGAGGTTTCCACAAGAGTTTCTTCATCAGTCTCTTTCTTCTTCATCGTTTCTGGCTTTACATTCGTCTTCTTGATCGTCAACTTCGTCGTCCCCTGCTGTCCAGCCACTGACCACGATCCCTTCTTGACCTGAGGACTCAAAACAGGAGGACTACTACGAATCCTCTTGTTCTCCTCGGTCAATCACAGTATCTCCATCTTTGCTGCCCTCAATTCTTCCTTAAGCTGCTGGTAAAGTTGCTCGATGGAGGGCATCTTGGTTCAGTCCTCGGGAGCACACAAGACACTACTTCACAGAGTTAAGTACAGGTCACCAATGCTAAATGTAATTGATTTGTGGTCGCTAGCACCCAATTAATTTGAAATTTCTAAATTATTAACAAGGGATTCATTGTTTGCCAGAACTAAGTCAAGCAGGTTATTTCCCCTTGTAGGTTCTGTCACAAACTGCTTCAAAAAACAATCCTTAACTACTTCTAAGAAGTCGTATGATTCTAAATTCCCAGTCAAGAAATTCCAATCAATATGACTAAAGTTAAAGTCTCCTAGAATTACTACATTATCGTGCCTTGTGGCCTTAACAATTTCCTCCCATAGTAGTCTCCCTTGGTCCCTATCTAAGTTTGGGGGACGGAATATCACTCCTAAATCAGTTTTTCATGCCCCTCTGAAAATTCTATCCAAAGAGACTCTGTATGTGTTACTTCAGACTTAATACCCGTTTTTATGCAACAGTTCAAGCGATCTCGGACATACTGTTGAGAATTTGGCCTTACCAGCTAAGATATTATTATATAATGAACACTTAGCTGATAAATGACAGCAAATCGTCTACACAGCCGCCCCTGCAGACGAGGTCTAGATGCTGTCGAAACCATCACAACAGTGGGCTGTCAAGAGATACCATTTGTAAGTATGAATTACCCCTAGGGGGTGTTATGTCAGCATATTTCATTCGATGATGGCTGACGAATACTTACTTGTTTGGACTCAAAAGTCCACACCTTACTGCCGATTATAGGTTGATTACAAACTCCTTGTGACTCAAGAATTGCGCAATCCCCCGATCTACAAGAAATTCGTAACATACCTTGCTCTTTGTAACGTGAGCTATGGTGTTCTCAACACCTTCGACAGATATCGGTGACTTGATAGAAGCTGAAGTGTCCTTGGATGTCCACGTCTTCCATTGTCTAGGAAACGCACACTGGTACACTATGTTCAACAAGATTAGTCTTTATTGTTCACAATGTATCACAAGAGAAGCTGATCACACTTCTCTAAGTGTTTATTGTGTTGTGTGAGACACCTTATTCACACTAACGCACAGATCAGTGTCCTTTGCTGGTTATCCTGGCGTCAGTGTGACTCTCTCAAGAGTCAAAAGTAATCTGGCGTCGTCACACCGCTCCATGCCGTCACTGCCCTAATACACAAAAAAAAACGCTGACCTAGTACCTTGCATCCCTGTCACCTCCTCGATGAAGCAAAGCAAATGTTTGTTTCTTGCTGTCTTAATCATAGACAACAATGTACATCTTTACTATGGTAATAAAGTGGGAGCAGGATTTTCCTTAATTGTCCTGCTAAAGTAAGAGATGTACTGTCTCTTATAAAAATACACGTTGCAACACCACTGCAAGGAGCAGAGGTCATTTGACCACGCATACGACATCTGTGATCAATTACTCACTCTAGCAGTAAACAAGATACTCGCCCCTTCCGAGAGGGCTTGGCCCCTCAGGGCTGAAAGGGGCTGAAGGGGGCTGAAGGGGGCTGAAGGGGGCTGATACCCCCCTCCTGGAGAAAATGTCTCCACACATACATTGCCACCCCACCCCCCCTTCCCGATACTTCTATCTACTTGGAACAATTTAAAACCCTGAATGTGACATTCCGCAGGCATGTCCCGACTTTTTGAATTAAACCACGTCTCAGTTAAGGCAAATACATCAATGTTACCTGCACTAGCAACTAATCTCAACTCGTCCATCTTATTCCTAGCACTACGGTTATTAGCATAATAAACATTGAAAGACTCTCCTTTCTCTTTACCCTTCCTGCTCATTTCTGTTTTTCTACTAAACCTATTACTGTCCTTATCACCCAGTGTCACTGGCATTTCAATATCTACCTCGTTCTGCTTATTACTAGTTCCCCTAGAACTCGTAATATTACTACACTGGGACTTCACTGTTTTCCTGCCAAAACCCATACCACTAACTATTCCTAGTTTAAAGTCCTAACAGCTCCCTCCACTGTAGTTGCCAGTGCTACCACCCCAGACCTAGATAAGTGAACTCCATCCCTGGCATACATTTCATTTCTGCCATAGAAGAGGTCCCAGTTGTCAATGAATGTTACCGCATTTTCCTTACAGTATTTGTCCAGCCAGCAATTGACACCAATTGCCCTGGACAACCATTCATTTCCAACTACTCTCCTTGGCAAAATACCACATATGACAGGGTTCCCACTCTTCCTCCTATTTATTTCTATTGCTGACCTATACCTGCTAATCAGGTCTTCACTCCTACGTCTGCCAACATCGCTGCCTCCCGCACTGAGACAGATAATAGGATTGCTCACATTACCTCTCATGATGTCATCCAGACGGCTAATAATATCCTCCATCAAAGCCCCAGGAAAGCAAACCCTCTGTCTCCTACTCCTGTCCTTCAAGCAGAACGCCATATCCATATACCTAACTTGGCTATCCCCAACAACAACAATATTCTTACCTTGGAAATAAATGGTATAAAATACCGACACAATGGAAATATAAACACATATGCAGTATAATGTGATCCTTTATTGACTATGTTTCGCCCACACAGTGGGCTTTTTCAAGTCACAAACAGATCTACCTGGGGTGGAAGGGACGCGAGCTTTTATAGTCAGGTTCAGAATGCTGAGGTCAGGTGGAGAATGCTGCATCTGATGATGCACCGAGTGGGGTTATAGAGTCTAAAATCTTGGGTAGCTTGGAAGGGAGATTGGATAAGTTTGTGAGCAGACCTTCTGCAGTGTTCTTCCATTCCTATGCTCTTATGTGGGATAGCGATGAAGAAGTTTCTTGGCAAGTGGTTCAGCTATGTTATAGAAGCCATTGTTCTGGTTGAAGTTGTCGGATAACTTCAACCAGAATAGTGGCTTCTATAACATAGCTAAACCACTTGCCAAGAACTTATTTCTTGGGTAGCATTGAAAATTGGGTTCGGTAAATGTTTTGTTAGTGGGATGAATTGTAAAGGACCTGCCTAGTATGGGCCAACAGGCCTGCTGCAGTGTTCCTCGTTTCTTATGTTCTTATGTTCCGCTTAAGGAAGGAGCACGGCTAGAAAGATCATGTATGGCTAGAAAGTTCACGCAAGGCTAGAAAGATCATGCAAGGCTAGAAGGATCAAGCATGGCTAGAAAGATCATGCAAGGCTAGACAGACCACGCAAGGCTAGAAAGATCATGCAAGGATAGACAGATAGTGTAAGGCTAGAAAGATCTTGCAAGGCTAAAAAGATCATGTATTGTTAGAAAGATCATACAAGGCTAGAAGGATCATGTATGGCTAGAAAGATCACGCAAGGCTAGAAAGATCATGCATGGCTAGAAAGATCATGCAAGAATAGAAAGATCATGCAAGGCTAGAAAGATCATGTATAGCTACAAAGCTCATGCAAGACTAGAAGGATAATATATGGCTAGAAAGATCATGTATGGTTAGAAAGATCATGCAAGGCTAGAAAGGTCATGCAAGGCTAGAAAGGCCATGCATGGCTAGAAAGCTCGTGCAAGACTAGAAAGATTATGTAAGCTAGAAAGATCATGCAAGACTAAAAAATCGTACAAGGCTACAACGATCATGCTTGGCCAGAAAGATCATGCTAGGCTAGAAAGATCAATATGGTTAGAAAGATCATATATGGTTAGAAAGATCATGCATTGCTAAAAAGATCATGAAATGCTAGAAAGATCATGCAAGGCTAGAAAGATCAAGCAAGGCTAGAGAGATCATGCAAGGCTAGAAACACCATGCAAAGCTCGAAAGATCATGCATCGCTAAAAAGATTATGCAATGCTAGAAAGGTCATGCAAGGCTAGAAATATCATGCACGGCTAGAAAGACAATACACGGATAGAAAGATCATGCAAGTCTAGAAAGATCATGAATGGCTAGAGAGACCATGCAAAGCGAGAAAGATCGTGCATGGCGCTAGAAAGAGCAAGTATAACTAGAAAGATGATACAAGGGTAGAAAGATGATGCAAAGTTAGGAAGATCATGCAAGGCTAGAAAAATCATGCAAGGGTAGAAAGATCATATATAGCTAGAAAGATCATGCAAGGCTAGAAATATCATGCAAGACTAGAAAGAACATGCAATGTTAGAAAGATCATGTATGGCTAGAAAAATCATGTATGGCTAGAAAGATCATATATGGTTTCAAAGATCATGCATTGCAAGAAAGATCATGAAATGCTAGAAAGATCATGCAAGGCAAGAAAGATCATGCATGCCTAGAAAGACCATGCAACGTCAGAAAGATCATGCAAGGCTAGAGAGATCATGCAAGGCTAAAAAGATCATGCATGGCTAGAAAGATCATGCAATGCTTGGAACATCATGCAAGGTTAGAAAGATCGTGCATGGCTAGAAAGATCATGCAAGGCTAGAAAGATCATGCAAGTCTAGAAAGATCATATATGGCGAGAAAAATTATGTATAGTTAGTGAGACCATGCAAGGCGAGAAAGATCGTGCATGGCTAGAAAGAGCAAGTATTGCTAGAAAGATCAAGCAAGGCTACAAAGATCATGCAATGGCAGAAAGATCATGCAAAACTAGAAAGATCATGTATAGCTAGAAAGATCATGCAAGGTTAGAAATATCATGTATGGCTAGAAAGATCATACAAGGCTAGAAATATCATGTATGGCTAGAAAGATCATGCAAGTCTAGAAAGATTATGCAAGGCTTGAAAGATCATGCAAGCCTAGAAAAATCGTGTTTGCCATGAAAGATCATGCAATTCTAGAAAGATCATGTATGGCTAGAAAGATCGTGCAAGGCTAGAAAGAATATGCAAGGCTAGAAAGATCATGCAGGTCTAAAAAATCGTGCAAGGCTAGAAAGATCATGCTTGGCTAGAAAGATCATATAATGCTAGAAAGATCATGCAAAGCTAGAAAGATTTTGCAAGGCTAGAAAGTTCATTCAAGGCTTGAAAGAACATGTATAACTATAAAGATAATGCAAGGCTAGAAAGATCATGTATGGCTAGAAAGATCAAGAAAACCTAGAAAGATCATGTTTGGCTAAGAAGATAATGCAAGGCTAGAAATATCATGTATGGCTAGAAAGATCATGCAAGACTAGTAGGATCATGTATGGCTAGAAAGATTATCAAGGCATGAAAGATCATGCAGGGCTAGAAAGCTCATGCAAGGCTATAAAGATCCTGCAAGGCTAGAAAGACCATGCAAGGCTAGAAGAACGAAGTATGGCTAGAAAGATCATGCAAGGCTTGAAAGAACATGTATGGCTAGAAACTTCATGCAAGGCTAGAAGGATCATGTATGGCTAGAAAGATCATGCAGGGCTAGAAAGATAGTGAAAGGCTACAAAGATCATGCAAAGCTAAATAGCTCATGTATGGCTAGAAAGATCATGCAAGGCTAGAAAGATCATGTATTGCTTGAAAGATCATGCAAGGCTACAAAGATCATGCAATGCTAGAAGTATTATGAATGGCTAGAAAGATGATGCAAGGCAAGTAGGATAATTTATGGCTAGAAAGATCATGCAAAGCTAGAAAGTTTATGCAAGGCTAGAAAGATCACGCAAGGCAAGTAGGATCATTTATGGCTAGAAAGATCATGCAAAGCTAGAAAGATCATGCAAGACTATAAAGATCATGCAAAGCTAGAAAGATAATGTGTGGCTAGAAAGATCATGCAAGGCTACAAAGATTATCCAAGGCTAGAAAGAGCATGCAAGGATAGAAAGATCATGCAAGGCTAGAGAGATCATGTATGGCTAGAAAGATCATGCAAGGCTTGAAAGATCATGCAAGTCTACAATGATCATGTATGGCTAGAAAGATCATGAAATGCTAGAAAGATCATGCAAGGCTAGAACGATAGTTAAAGGCTAGAAAGATCATGCAAGGCTAAAAAGATCATGTATGGCTAGAAAGCTCATTCAAGGCTAGAAAAATCATATATGGCTAGAAAGATCACATACGGTTAGAAAGATCATGAAAGACTAGAAAGTTGATGGAACGCGAGAAAGGTCATGTATGGCTAGAAAGATCATGCAAGGCTAGAAGGATCATGCAAGGCTAGAAAGATCATGCAAGGGTAGAAAGATCATGTATGACAAGAAAGGTCATGTAAGGATAGAAATATCATCCAAGGGTAGAAAGATCATGTATGGTTAGTGGGATCATGCAAGACTACAAAGATCATGAAAGGCTAGAAAGACCATGCAAGGCTAGAAAGATCGTGCATGGCTAGAAAGAGCAAGTATAGCTAGAAAGATCATGCAAGGCTATAAAGATCATGCAAGGCTAGAAAGATTGTGCATGGCTAGAAAGAGCAAGTATAGCTAGAAAGATCATGCAAGGCTATGAAGATCATGCAAGGCAAGAAAGATCGTGCATGGCTAGAAAGTTCATGTATAGCTAGAAAGACCATGCAAGGCTAGAACGATCATGAGTTGCTAGAAAGATCATGAAAGGCTAGAAAGATTATGCAAGGCTAGAAAGATCATATTTGGCATGAAAGATCAGGCAATTCTAGAAAGATCATGCATGGCTAGAAAGATCGTGCAAGGCTAGAAAGATTATGCAAGGCTAGAAAGATCATGCAAGGATAAAACGATCATGAAAGGCTAGATGGATCATGCATGGCTAGAAAGATCATGCAAGACTAGGAAGTTCATGTAAGGCTAGAAAGATCATGTTTGGCATGAAAGATCATGCAATTCTAGAAAGATCATGTATGGCTAGAAAGATCGTGCAAAGATAGAAAGAATATGCGAGGCTAGAAAGATTATGCAAGGCTAGAAAGATCATGCAATATTAAAAAATCGTACAAGGCTAGAACGATCATGCTTGGCTAGAAAGATCATGCTAGGCTAGAAAGATCATGTTTGGCATGAAAGATCATGCAATTCTAGAAAGATCATATATAACTAGAAAGATCGTGCAAAGATAGAAAGAATATGCGAGGCTAGAAAGATCATGCAAGCCTAAAAAGATCATTCAAGCCTAGAAAGGTCATGCTTGGCTAGAAAGGTCATGCTTGGCTAGAAAGATCATGTTTATCATGAAAGCTCATGCAAGGTTAGAAAGATCATGCATGGCTAGAAAGATCAGGCAAGGCTAGGAAGATCATGTAAGGCTAGAAAGATCATGTATGTCTTGAAAGATCATGTATGGCTAGAAAGATCATGCAAGGCTAGAAAGAACATGAAAGGCTAGGAAGATCATATATGGCTAGAAAGTTCATGTATGGCTAGAAAGATCATGAAATGCTAGAAGATCATGCAAGGCAAGAAAGATCATGCATAGCTAGAAAGACCATGCAAGGCTAGAAAGATCATGCAAGGCTAGAGAGATCATGCAAGGCTAGAAAGATTATGCTTGGCTAGAAAGATCATGAAATTCTAGAGAGATCATTCAATGCTTCGATGATCATGCAAATTTAGAAAGATAATGCAAGACTAGAAAGATTATGCAAGGCTAGAAAGATCATGCAAGGCTAGAAATATCATGCAAGGCTAGAAAGACCATACATGGCTAGAAAGATCATGCAAGGATAGAAAGATCATTCAAGGGTAGGAAGATCATATATGGCTAGAAAGATCATGTATGGTTAGCGAAATCATGCATGGCTAGAAAGATCATGAATGGCTAGACAGACCATGCAAGGCAAGAAAGCTCGTGCATGGCTAGATAGAGCAAGTATAGCTAGAAAGATCATGCAAGGGTAGAAAGATGATGCAAAGTTAGGAAGATCATGCTAGGCTAGAAAAATCATGTATGGCTAGAAAGATCATGTATCGTTAGTGAAATCATGCAGGGCTAGAAAGATCATGAATGGCTAGACAGACCATGCAAGGCTAGAAAGATCGTGCATGGCTAGAAAGAGCAAGTATAGCTAGAAAGATCATGCAAGGCTATAAAGATCATGCAAGGCTAGAAAGATTGTGCATGGCTAGAAAGAGCAAGTATAGCTAGAAAGATCATGCAAGGCTATGAAGATCATGCAAGGCAAGAAAGATCGTGCATGGCTAGAAAGTTCATGTATAGCTAGAAAGACCATGCAAGGCTAGAACGATCATGAGTTGCTAGAAAGATCATGAAAGGCTAGAAAGATTATGCAAGGCTAGAAAGATCATATTTGGCATGAAAGATCAGGCAATTCTAGAAAGATCATGCATGGCTAGAAAGATCGTGCAAGGCTAGAAAGATTATGCAAGGCTAGAAAGATCATGCAAGGATAAAACGATCATGAAAGGCTAGATGGATCATGCATGGCTAGAAAGATCATGCAAGACTAGGAAGTTCATGTAAGGCTAGAAAGATCATGTTTGGCATGAAAGATCATGCAATTCTAGAAAGATCATGTATGGCTAGAAAGATCGTGCAAAGATAGAAAGAATATGCGAGGCTAGAAAGATTATGCAAGGCTAGAAAGATCATGCAATATTAAAAAATCGTACAAGGCTAGAACGATCATGCTTGGCTAGAAAGATCATGCTAGGCTAGAAAGATCATGTTTGGCATGAAAGATCATGCAATTCTAGAAAGATCATATATAACTAGAAAGATCGTGCAAAGATAGAAAGAATATGCGAGGCTAGAAAGATCATGCAAGCCTAAAAAGATCATTCAAGCCTAGAAAGGTCATGCTTGGCTAGAAAGGTCATGCTTGGCTAGAAAGATCATGTTTATCATGAAAGCTCATGCAAGGTTAGAAAGATCATGCATGGCTAGAAAGATCAGGCAAGGCTAGGAAGATCATGTAAGGCTAGAAAGATCATGTATGTCTTGAAAGATCATGTATGGCTAGAAAGATCATGCAAGGCTAGAAAGAACATGCAAGGCTAGGAAGATCATATATGGCTAGAAAGTTCATGTATGGCTAGAAAGATCATGAAATGCTAGAAGATCATGCAAAGCAAGAAAGATCATGCATAGCTAGAAAGACCATGCAAGGCTAGAAAGATCATGCAAGGCTAGAGAGATCATGCAAGGCTAGAAAGATTATGCTTGGCTAGAAAGATCATGAAATTCTAGAGAGATCATTCAATGCTTCGATGATCATGCAAATTTAGAAAGATAATGCAAGACTAGAAAGATTATGCAAGGCTAGAAAGATCATGCAAGGCTAGAAATATCATGCAAGGCTAGAAAGACCATACATGGCTAGAAAGATCATGCAAGGATAGAAAGATCATTCAAGGGTAGGAAGATCATATATGGCTAGAAAGATCATGTATGGTTAGCGAAATCATGCATGGCTAGAAAGATCATGAATGGCTAGACAGACCATGCAAGGCAAGAAAGCTCGTGCATGGCTAGATAGAGCAAGTATAGCTAGAAAGATCATGCAAGGGTAGAAAGATGATGCAAAGTTAGGAAGATCATGCTAGGCTAGAAAAATCATGTATGGCTAGAAAGATCATGTATCGTTAGTGAAATCATGCAGGGCTAGAAAGATCATGAATGGCTAGACAGACCATGCAAGGCTAGAAAGATCGTGCATGGCTAGAAAGAGCAAGTATAGCTAGAAAGATCATGCAAGGCTATAAAGATCATGCAAGGCTAGAAAGATTGTGCATGGCTAGAAAGAGCAAGTATAGCTAGAAAGATCATGCAAGGCTATGAAGATCATGCAAGGCAAGAAAGATCGTGCATGGCTAGAAAGTTCATGTATAGCTAGAAAGACCATGCAAGGCTAGAACGATCATGAGTTGCTAGAAAGATCATGAAAGGCTAGAAAGATTATGCAAGGCTAGAAAGATCATATTTGGCATGAAAGATCAGGCAATTCTAGAAAGATCATGCATGGCTAGAAAGATCGTGCAAGGCTAGAAAGATTATGCAAGGCTAGAAAGATCATGCAAGGATAAAACGATCATGAAAGGCTAGATGGATCATGCATGGCTAGAAAGATCATGCAAGACTAGGAAGTTCATGTAAGGCTAGAAAGATCATGT